>NC_056727.1:216488290-216590790 GCF_019279795.1 Protopterus annectens
CATATGAGCCCAGTCAGCATTAATTTCTACATTACATCTCTTACATAGATTATCTTTATTATTTATTTTATTCATCATCAAAGGTGTATAAAAAGATCTATGTAAAAATTTCCATGTATAAAGTCTCCAGACAATGGAAGACGTAGTTTGCACCAATTATTTCTGAGATAGTTATTACTTATTGTACCATGGGATTTATACTGAACTGATATCAATAGTTCTAAATGGATCGTAATGTGTTCCAGTGGGTGTAAATCCTGTGATAACTTCCACCACAGGAATGTCCACTCAGGTAACCCCTTATAAGACACTAAAAAAATACATTTGAAATGACTTCTAGAAATACTGGAAACAAACAAGCATATGTATGCACACACACACACACACACACACACACACACACACACACACACACACACACACACACACACACACATACACACACACACACACACACACACACACACACACACACACACACACACACACACACGCACGCACGCACGCACACAGTGCCTCAAACATCAAACCATGAGTCTGCAAATTTCACTATATTTAATAATTATATCCACTTTTTCTCGTAAAAAAAGCTTTACCATACAGTTTTCACTGCACTGAAGTAACAAGAGGAACAGAACGGTCATGTAACTATCACTGCAGTAGTGAGAGAAACAGAACTGTCATCATGCATCAGAACCTATACTGTGCATCTGAAATGTGATTTCCTATCACCATCTTCAGCCACAAAGTAATGAAAATAACTGGTAAAATACTTTGTAAACAAAGGAATATAGATATAACAGCAAAATAAATGTACAAATAAATGCAGCAATATTTCAACTGCTGTGAGAAGACTGAATTTCTGACTTTTTAAAGTCATTCACCCTCCCCCCAAAAAATTAAAAAGAAATCACCAAATCAGCTATACTGTGGCACCCTTGCAGTAATCCTTGCCATAGGGATGAAGTCATGGTGGGATTCACTCCCTCCTGGCCCAAGCATTTGGTTCTCAAGAAGTGCAAGAAGCACTTATATAATTCTATTGTTATTTAAAGAAAATTAGAAAAAATAGCTAAACTCTAAATTAGATAGAATGATTTAGACATGGAGGCTTAATAAACAAAGTCAAATGATGTCGTTAAATTCCTTGGGGTCTATAGTCCAAACGTTTTCTCTAAAGTGTTTAGATACAGCACAATATGCAAACCATTATTGCAGGTGCATTAGCATTAACTATATGCAGCATTATGTGATATGTCACTTTTTAAAAGTTGCAAACAGATAGAAACATATATATATATATATAGTAATGTGTGTGTGTGTGTGTGTGTGTGTGTGTATGTGTGTGTGCGTGTGTGTGTGTGTGTGTGTGTGTGTGTGTGTGTGTGTGTGTGTGTGTGTGTTTATATTTGCTTGTGGTAGCATGCATTCCATTACACTGATTACTATATGTTAACTTAATGCTGGACTGAGCATGTCATGGACTATTTACATCAATATGAGAGTTTTTTTCATAAAGCAACTTTTCCGTTCTTAGACCCTTATTTAAGTCTGGAACAGTTACTATATCTTTCAGGTTTTTCACCATTCTTTCATGTGCGGAGAATTTAACAGGACAGCTTCACAATGGACTTCTGGGATAGTTCCTGGGGCTCTGTAGCTTCACTATAACCACTAAGAGACACAGTTTCACAAGTCTTCTTCTGCACCTCTTGACTAGCACAGTTTTCATGGTCATGGTTGTCTTGCAACACAATTAGTTGTGACAGTTCTGGTTGTTCATTTTTTTCTGGAACTTTGAATATGATACTTTTGACTTATACAAATGTAAGTGTTTTTCTATCTAATCCGGCTTACCTTCCAGTTAATCTTTTAATTCACCTGCTTTACCAAAATGCCAGTTTCATACTGCAAACTTTCCTATGGCTTTTGCATTTTTAATTTGTTTAAAACTTTTACCTTTTGTGGTTTTCTGCATGTACTATTTAATTTTATTCATTTGCTAACTGGTAAACCTGCAATCCACAATTGTATTTTCATCGGCAACCCAGAAGAATTGTCTGGTTAATTGAATTGCTGAATGTCATACAGTATGCAAATGGAGCCTGAGGAGCTCATACCATGGACTATGGGGGGAAGCCTATTTGCATCTATTAGCCTTAATGTCACATAAAAAATAAAAAAATGTCAGCTTCTAATACTGTACAAATTATTTTTTTCTGCTGATTTTTCATTATGCCCCTTGCTTTCTGTTGATTTTCAGCTATCATCAAATTAGTTCAAATATTTAATCTACTTTACAGCTTTCTGCCCATCAATAGATGATGAGCTTCAAAAGGAGACTGAGTCCTAGCAATGGAGTATTCCTATATGCCAAACTGCAAGGTGACAATACTCATGGCTTTTTCTGCAGTTCTTTTCTATTTGAATTGAGGGTAGTGTCAACCAGACATTGTGTTTGAATTCACATTTGTACATAAATGTTCTGAATTCCTTTTGTGCACATTTGTGGAACATTATCAAACATGGCAGCATCAGATATCCTCTGTCTCAGTAACTTTGACTAATACACCAGTCACTCCTGTACTTGTAACTTTCAGTCTATTTCAGATTATTTGGAATAACTCACACAGATAAGATACATGGCTTCTTTGAAATGGAAAGGTATTACACTGTTTGCATATTATTGCATATTTTAATATGTTTGCATTTTTTGTAATTTATTTCTCTTTATTTTTTACTTACATATTTGTGCAATGTTTTTGCATGTTATTGTGATCTGTTTTACCACCATGTGTTTTGATTGCATATTATTTGCATTCTGATTGTATATTGTATGTTGTCACTGCCTACATAGCCTGGGTCATAGCTAAAACATGTCCCTGGGCCAGTTCACTTACTTTGTTAACAAACATCAAATAAATAAATAAACAAGTGTATAAACAGGTGTGTACGCACTCTGCACTATCAGATGTTCTAGAACTGGATATGCTGGCATCGCTTCCTCACTAATGTTTTTATAGTGTGCATCACAAATTGCACAACTTTGTACCACTTCTTCTGCATGAACTGACATTGCAGGCAAAAGCATTAAATCTCCAACTATTTCTTTGCACTTTACAAGGTGGGATCCATGTGTTCTCTCTAAAATGTATTTTCTGTGTTGACTGAGAACTACTGATTTGTCAGTTTTGAACATTAAACTGTAGCCATAGCTTATTTTTCCATGAAAAAATAAGACTGAAATGTTTTCTTTCTAGTGATTTTTATCCGGTAACTATTCAAGTAATATCTTTCAGTAATTGCATTTGTAAGTTAGTATCGGTGTATCTCTGAAATTCTTTTGCTTCCAGTCTGTTAGTCTCAAGTTCTTGTAATAGCTCTTCATGCTTCTTAGGTAAATATGTTGTACTCAAATACCTGATGCATCAAAGCCTTTGTATGCCACTTTCCAATCATACTTCTGTAGATTAAGAAATATTCACTGAAGGCTTGGCTATGTCTCTTACAAGGATCTTTTGAATAAGTTTTTTTTTTTTTTTTTAGCAATCAACATCTTTATTGAAATTAATCAAATAAATAATCAATGTTTGTACTGAGCGTATACATTAATAATATGCTATATACAATAGTACCCCAACAAAATCCCCACCCATCACATTGAGGAAGCAGTTTGATATATAATAAACAAATTCATATAAACTAATAATCCCTGACTATATAACATAAAGTGTCATTATTATTTCTTTAGTTTTTCTCTGCCTCACCCTTTAAAACTCTAATCTCTGGACTAATACTTATCTTCTATCTTCTAATGATCAAAACTATGTCATCTCAACAACTATCTCACTTACACATTTGAGATGTCCATGTTCTCAGAACTCCAGAACAGTATATAATGTTACTTCATTTAACTAACGTAAGACTATAAAAAATGGATGAAAATTCTAACCATGCCCATATGCCCAGTCTCCTACCTGACCAGATGCTAGACTTAGCCAAGTGTGCAAAAACTAATTTTACCAGTGCGATTCTATTCTCTACTACATGAAAATAATATTTGTGTTGCGTATTTAATCTTAGCCAGTGTCTAGTTTCAAATCTGCCTAACAGTCCCATACATGTCCCATACATATGCATATAGTCGGTTTGGACCTTGTCACATCGCCAGCATCTAGATGTAGTTTCTTCATTGTTGTTTTAAAATCTATCTGGAGAGAAAATGCCACATATTTATAAGTTACACATATTTAAACTGTATGAGATAGGGGAACATTATTGCCTGTACAGATATGCAAATTTGCTCATGTCTGACAGAGCACAATATAATAACTTATCACAGTTATTCCTTACTTGCCCAATAAGAGCCTGTTGTAAATCCATAATAATCTTATATATATATATATATATATATATATATATATATATATATATATATATATATATATATATATATATATATATATATATATATATATGTATATATGTGTGTGTGTGTGTGTGTGTGTATATATATATATATATATATATATATGTATGTGTATATATATATATATATATATATATATATATATATATATATGTGTGTGTGTGTGTATATCTCCTCTTTATTTCTATACCTGTAAAACCAGTGGTCCAACCATCCCGGAGAAAGTTTATTAAACACAACAACGCTTTTGAGTCCTCACAACTCTTCTTCAGTGTCATTAAAAACAGATAAAACACCTAATTTAATAATATTAGTATTAGTAATAAATAGATAAAAATACATACATTTATGTATGTATTTTATGTTTTTATGCATTTATTACTAATATTAATAGCTGTAGATAGCATATTAGCTGTATATGAAGTAAGTGACTCATCATGTGATTCAGTTTGAGTTTTTATTGACTGGCTGTTAATTTGAAGTTGTTATTTAAATTAGATGTTTTTTCTGCTTTTAATAACACTGAAGAAGAGTTGTGAGGACTCAAAAGCTCTGTTGTGTTTAATAAACTTTATCTGTGATTGGTTGGACCACCTGTAAAAAAATAACTACTAAATTCTGTAATTCTGTAATATCCTGTACATATACATAGATAAATAAAACATAATGCAGTCTATTTCTCATGCAGTTTTGCCAATCTACAACACCTTCATTAATTTCATTTATGGGGTTAACCCATAATCTAGTCCCAAGCCACCTTTTGAATATACTTTTGCAAGGGTTTATGATCTGCATGCACTTAAACCTGCTTGCCATAGTCATGTCCGTGGAATATCTCACATCCTGCACTGTTGATGAGATGGATTTTAAGAATGAGAGCGTTTGTACCAACTGATCTTCATGACAGTTTTACTTTAAAGCCTTATTTAAATATGCTGCATCAGAAGGTGTAATTAGAGTCATGTGACTTTTCAAAATGTATTTAAGTTATGTTGTTTAATTGATAGTATTTATTTTGCCTGAAGAAGCCTTGAAGGTGAAAGTGTTTACTTGCGAACTTGAACTTGGATTAAATATTTGATGTTTTAGAGTGTTTCCAGTTTTCTTTTTCTTTTTGGTATTCCTTTAGTTTTGCCAGATATGATATGCAAGCAGTGATGTTATTGTGGAAGCAGTGCATGCTTGGGGTGTTCTGAACCTCTGTTAAATTTTATATATATATATATATATATATATATATATATATATATATATATATGTAAAATATTTCCTCCCCTAATGTGTCATGCTTGTTGTAGTATATCCAGTTGTTGGAGGATGTATTTTACATTCAAAATATATTTTATGCAAATATTTAATGTCTATACAACACACACACACACACACACACACACACACACACACACACACACACACACACACACACCCTGCGTTTAACATCCACTTTTGTGAACAAACACATCCTCATATGTTTCCTTGTGAGGAAATGAAAGAAAAAAATGCAAGGCATAGCAATCTCCACCCCATTTTCTGTTCCTGAATTTGCTGCATAATGCTGTTCTGTATATTGACTTTTCTAGTAAATCAGTGTGGATTAAAGTCAGTTAACAATACCAGACAATAAGAGTTTACTTATTATTATTTTTGAAAGGTCCATGCTAATGGTCTGCCTGTTATAATCAGTGCTCTGTCTGTCTGGATCTCACTCACTCATGCAAGCAAGCAACACTCACACTCAGATGTACACACATACTTACATGCACATATAGTTTTATATACTTATTTTATTTACTTTATCTTCTAATTTTACAACCACTAAACAGCAACGCTCCATTTAATGAACATAAAAATGGTAGCTATTTGCTTTTTACTTTCCAAGCTTCACACCAACTTAATATGGCAGACTTGTTTTCTGCAGGCATTACATGTACATTAACGCTCTGCTGGATAATGTTTGTTCTCCAATCAGGGTGGCAATGCACAGTCACCCATTCTCTAAAGTCTGTGTAACCAATGATGAGCAGATTCTCCGGCCCACAACATGCCTTGCACTATATGAACATGTACAGCTTCAGAAGCCAAAAAAAAAAAAGTCCAGATTATTTCCCTTCTTAAATTACATATTTTAAAATATGTAACTAAATCTGAAAATCTGCTTTCTGCTTTTACATTTTAAGGCTTGAGTTTGCTTTCTGGTAAAGTGTAGTTCTGGTAGCAAAGCAAAATGCAGAAAACAGCAGCTGTGGGGAGAAACTATAGAAAGATGGTACCACTCAGTAATCTGATCCTACAGAAGCTACATAAACTTTGGATAATACTAGGTGTCACTGGAACAGAGATTTGCAGCCAGTAATAAAAAGTATGTGAGTAACAATTACACAACTATATTGTAGAATGAAACTTCCTTCTTTTATGCCCTAATAACTCTGGTTCATAATTACTTATTAGGCTTGCAGTTCAGGGCCAGAATTGTGGTGGTTAACCCTAATTTCCAGATGCCCCAAAAGGCAGGTTATGTGATTTGCTCAAGGTCACGCAAATAAGGATAGAAGGAATCAAACCTTGTACCATAGGAATTACAGCCTTAAAAGCACATGCCTTATATACCTTAAAAATAAAACATAATGATTCAAAGAAACACTGACACAGCAAGGAAATGTAAAGATTATTAGTGGCATTAATATATGGTATGGGGTGGGTTATGCGACAATTGTAAAATGAATACATAATCAAGGTGTGGGTTGTGCTGTGACATACCTACTCTAGTAGTCATAAATATATCACAACATACCCCACTCCATGACCACTTGCTAATTCTGCACTGATAATGACCTCAGCAATGCAGCCCAGTAAGTCATTAGAGAGGATAACTAAAAGTAGCCATTGTTTCTCTTAGCTTATGGACCTTACACAAACTGTTGTAATTAAAGTAATGATGATTACATTTTTGTGTTGGCTTGCATATGTATGAGTGCATCATGGTGGCTGAGGTGAAATTTATGCAAACTATACAAAAGAAATGCAAATTATTTTAGCACAGAATATCCAGGGCAATAAGGACTCTAAAAAAATTTCACTCATTTGAAAGAAGAAATTTTCCAAAACCCAGTTATCATACAGATCTGCAGCATTTCCATTTTATCTATCTATCTATCTATCTATCTATCTATCTATCTATCTATCTATCTATCTATCTATTTATATATTTTATTTATGTATGTATTTATTTATTTATGTTGTTGTTGTTGTGTCTTTCGGCTTTTCCCAGTTAGGGGTCGCCACAACGGAACTCCGGTCCGCTAATGATTGGTAGTTGATTTTTACGTGCCGAGTTACCAGCCCTGACGCACAACCTTCAACAAAGGTACGCCCATTCATGAATGTCTCCACGCAGAAGACGCTCTAGCTGATAATCGAACCGGACAGCGTCTTATTGTGAGGTGACAATGCTACCGCAGCACCACCACATTTATTTTTCATTTTTATTTATTTGCTTTTTATAAGTAGGGTCATCCCAAACCATCATGACTGTGTTATTCTAAGTTAATAAACCTGTCGTCCTGACTGATGCAATAGTTTAGCATTGTCTTGTTTCAGTATTTTTCTTTCATTAGAAACTGATGAGATGTCTTCTTTCTTTAAATTTCATATACTGTATCTGTTTTATCCAAACAAGCCAGCAGTATCCTACTTCAGATGATAGTGTTATTATAGCAATAACCCATGCCTGGGTGTGGGTAATGCTGGATTTACCCACGGTTGGTGTGGTTTGGTCCCGAGGGCGAACAAAGACAACCGTGGGTAAATCCAGCATTACCCACACCCAGAAGTGGGTTATTGCTATTATACCATGGTGTTAGTTTGTTTTGTATTATGTTTGTATTGTTGTTATTTATGTTTTTGTTTGCTTTTTTTTGTATTCTTCCACTTTTTGTGAGATAAAATAGTCCACACTTTCAGTTTGTGTTTATTGTTTATTTCTGTTTTAATTTAAATACATGTTATTTTTTAGTTTTTCAGGAAATGTTAGGAAAGGGCTAGGTGGTGCTTGGTATAATATAGTTTAAGCAGTGTAGAAGTTTATAACGTGTAGTTATGTTTTAGTAGTTATAGGTATGTTGAAATGTGGTGTAGTTTTAATTTGTATTAATTTTTTTAAAATATGTACTTTTACTATTTGGTCACTAGATGGTGGTGTTGTATGCTGATGTGGACGTTCGGTATGGTGTGTGTTTTTGACTTTGCGAGGGATACGTGGTGTGTTTTTAGTATGTACATTTTTGGAGTTGTCTGTGTATAGGTATTGTAGAGAATATAGGTAAGTGAATGGTTTTATGAGAATGCTTGGTTTTATTGTGTTATAAGTAGTGGTTATGTAGTGTGTGTGTGATGTATTTGCGACTGCATGACTTTTTATTTTTTTAGTGTTCGAGGTGAGGGAATGAGGAGTGTAGTATGGAAATCGGTTAGTTTTCTGTGTTTTTGTTAAATTGTTGTGTGTTTTGGGTATTAGATTTACTTTACTTTACTGTTTATTTGCTGTCGCCGCATGATATTTAGCGACCGGACTTTTTGCGTTGTTTCTTGTAGGATTTACTATGTGCACGCTGGTTGGATTAGCCAATCAGCATGCACGTTTGTCAGGTCTGCGATGTTCGCATGGTATAATCTGCAGTAGTTCCAATTTGTAGTGGTACTTTTATAAAATGTACTCTGTTACTAATGTTTCTATGAAATATTTATTGCATTTAAGACAACCACCAAAGTCAGAACTTTACTCAGAATCTGTATATGTCAGGAAGATTCTGATGAAGTCGTGTGATGAAAGCGGTTATTAAAACTTTTTGTACGCTATTTTTGGCTGAATCATTACTTGGACACTCTTCTACTGTTATCTCTGCCATTTTTTGGTTATGTCAGGAAGAAAAGCTGAAGTATATAAAGTGAAAGTATTTTACTGATTAGGGTGACAATGAATTATGAAAAAGAAAGAAATGCATGCATGTTTGTCCTAAATTTACAGTACTTAGCTTAGTTACAAAAAGTTATCAAGTGAACTCTTATCAAATCTTAAATCAGAAGTGCAACATCCAAGGTGACAGCTAAGGAATGCTGTTAAAGCAGCAGAGAACAAGCAGGTTGACAGGAGAAACAGCTACAGTGTAATTGCAGGATGGTAACCGATGGAATGTGAGACTGCACCTTCATGGTTTGTAGTATCTCGTGTGTAAGGAATGCGCTAATGATGTTTATTTCAAGGAAAGGGGCTCCATGTGTTAAATTGGATAGAAGGTAAGGTTTGCTGGTGAAGTAAGACAGTATAATAGATATAAATCACAAGATGTGGGTAAAGCCAAAGTAGACAGGTTTAACAAAATGAGACTGAGTCATCAAAACATGTAAAAAACTCTCCCAAAAACCTTTTTAACCCGCTAAAAGATTAACTGTTTTAAAAATGACTACACATTTTAGCAAAAGAGAATGAAAGAAGTTAGCTAATATTAAAACACAATAAAACCATCTATAAGTAATATACACAGTACACATTTAGACACATTTTACTTGCATTTCTGGTAAATGTGTATACAATAGTTACACCTTATAACATTAACAGTAATCTCTTATTTGTCCAAAGTATCTCAGAGCAGCATTGGTATCAGAATACTTAATAACTATACTGCCATCTGTATTACTATTACTCTGCCACATATATAACCTATCGTCTTTTAAATATGGGTACATCTGTGGCAAGGATGTACCCAACAGCTGCTGCACTTAGTCACTACCACTCATCTGCCTTGCCTTCAATGTGTATAACTGTAGAGGTGCCAGCTATACATTCAGTAACTATAGCCTCCCTATCACTCCTTCTATACAAATTATCTTTATGCTTATTAATTGTGTGCATTTATTTGCAGCAGCTGCTCTTTTCTTCAGCTACATCACGGTTCTGTCCTCCACTACTCTGTCTTTATGTATATACTACCTTTCAGAGCTGGTTTCCATTTCTTTTTATTGCTGTTCTGGTTATGTAAAGCATACATATTTGTTCCATGTGCTTGGTAACTAGGCCTCTTTCTAAACCTCATGCCTGTCATTTCTGAACAGTTGCATGACACTACATGTATGCTCAGTAAATACACTGCATACCAAGCATCTTCTCCTGTTATTCCGACAATTTCTTACAACTTCCCACACATGCTCGAGGTGAGTTTGCTTAAGCATGAGTAGCCCGTAGGAAAAAAAAAAAAGACAAATGGCATAATGCTGAAAACAAATTCTCTTTGGAAGTAATCACTGGTGCAGTATGCAATTGTGCACTGGTATTGATTTAATTATTTAGGGGGACTTCTCTTTTCTTTGAGTTGATGCCGCCATAGAGTTGGTATATATAAGTTCAGGGAGTTTTTCACCCTTTTGAGTTTTGGACATTTTATTTTCATTCTTTTGAAATGATGACTTTCAGAGAGTTGGTATTTCATAGTAAAACCTTTTCATACACTATGATATGATTGTAAAAACAATAGAACTTGGCTTAAAATGTATAATCTATACTAATCCTCTTCTAATGCATACATTTTTAAATGCAAAGTGGCAGCTGTACAAGCAACATTTATACCATTATCTAACCTTCTACCATTGTGCACGTGTAGATAATTGAATGGCTAATCTTCTAGTATCATACATATGTACATACTTGATGGACTGTATAGGTAGAACTCTATACATTTTGCATCACTTTTTTACCTTCTACTACCATGCATATATATATATATATATATATATATATATATATATATATATATATATATATATATATATATGTTTGTATAACTGTGCAGGTGGATATCTATATTCAAAAACAATTCCATTTCAGTATCTTGTCATGCTTGAAAATAAAATTATCCTTCTGTCCAAGCATGACTAATGGAACTCACCAAAGCTTTATAACATACCACTTCCCACAACACAAAACTTAAGAATAAAACAAAACACTGTATATGAAACCTTACATTTCTCTAATTGCATTACTACTGTCCTTCTCCATTCTCTAATTCATTGATGGTTACTGCAAAGAAATCAGTGACTTGTTCACAGAATACTCCACAATGTATAACACACTACTGCATAATATTATTGGAAATGTAGTTAACCCACTTATTTAAAAAAAAAAAAAACTCACCTGATTATTTTTGATAAAAATTAAAAAAAAATTAAGATCTTAACTTAGGACTTCACCAACTTCTATACTGTGGAAATTAAAAAGAAAATTGTCTACAAACCCTGAAAACATTCCTTGGCACACAAAAGTAAGGCAACAACCCACACTGGTTAAAGTGCATTTACTCATGGGAAAACATAAATCTAAAAATAAATGCAGTGTGTATACATCACCAGCTAATATCCATGCTTTTGAGGAGACAGTACAAGAATTCATAGAAGTCAGCTAAAAGTAAATCGTATTATAGTTGGAGACTTAGTTCTAACTTTCAACCAATCCCCAGTTAATTATTTTTTCACTTAATAACCTAATACAAATTGTTGTGACAGGGACTAGTCCAAATCCAAAAAGCAAAAAACACTACACGCTTAGATTTAATAACAATTATCTTCCCAGCACAGATGCAAATTGGATGGACCTGTACCAAACACCCCCATTTATCATTTTCCAGGGCTTTCAGTTTTCCATATTAAAGCCTGATGGTACCCCTAATAGTTACAACAAGAACCATCTCAGAAGCCAAGGAAAACCTGTTGCATGATGAATGTAATGCCGTTGACTAAACTTTGGTTTATTAGCAGGGACACCCCTCAAAAGCCCTGGAAATATATGACTTTTTGATCCTTTCCATACTACAAAAAAAATTTCCAGTCACCGGAAAAGGGATAAAGGGGAAAGCTGTCACTGAAGCAGCCTAGACTTAAGTAAAGAATTGATAATATGAGATAAGGAGGTCTGGTACAAATGGAAAACAACAGAAAATCCTTAAGTCGATAATAGCTTTCTTTAGCCTGCAAAAAAGTTGTCATCATAAAAATAGACTTCAACTTCATATTTCTGTGGTAAAGAAGCCCTGCTAGCCTCCTAGTATGCTGGATGGGTAACTGCAAATTCACTCCCAGTTTAGCCCCTCTGTTCCTCGTGGAGAGGGGAAACATGTAAATGTACCAATATATCCTTGTTCGGCTTGTCTCTGAGTTATTTGTAAGCAAATTATTAGGCTAAAAACTATGGTAGGAATGTAAGGCTTGTCTTCTTAAGATCCTCACAGATCAATAGACTATTATATTCTTATTAACCTGTGAACATGTATGGCATGTGGTTATTCTCCCCTACATACAGTTTTAGAAGAGAGCATGTCTTCTTTATGTCAATAGTATTAAGTTTGTCACTGGAAATTTCCATGCAAAGTTCAACAAAATGTGTATATAAACTGCAAGTCATCATCACATGAACTACTAAGAACCAGACAGGGCTGCACTGTTTCTATAAGAATAGGGTATAAGGGTATGAAATGGAGTGTATCATCATGGAACTTATAAACAATGACATTGGTAATCTCCAAACTCTGGACCCTACCCAGTTCGGGTTTGTAAAAGGCAGATGAGGGTAAAGTGGTACACACAGCCTATCTAGATCTTGCCAAGGCTTTCGATACCATCCCCCACTCTGGAATTATAAACAAACTCACTAAACTAGGTATAAATCCCTATGTCACAAGATGGATTGCCAACTGGCTCACTGTCTGAACCCACACTGTGAAAGTAGCGGACTCTAAATCCAAGTTCAGACCAGTGACAAGTGGAGTACCACAGGGTTCAGTCCTAGGTCCGCTCCTGTTTGGTATCTACTTCTCTGAAGTACAGGCTAACACAGAAGTTCTTTGGCTAACAAAGTTCGCAGATGACTGCAAAGTAGGAGCCATAATCAAATCTCCTAACAATGTGGACATCCTACAAAAGGGCCTCACTGAGACAGATGTCTGGTGACAAAGCCATAGCCTCAAGCTCAATGCCAAAAAGTGCACTGTCATCCCTTTTGGTAAAAACTCTGTACCCATGAACTACCACATAGGTGGTAGTCTACTTAACACCAAAAGTGTGATAAGAGACCTTGGGACACAGGTAGACAGTAGTCTCTCCTTTGATAATCACATTGCCACAGTAGTCAGGAAATCCTTCTATGTGGCACACCTCATCACAAAAGGTTTCTCATCCAGGAAAAAAGAGGTAATTGTTCCCCTCTACTCATCACTCATTAGACCCATTATAGAGTACAACGCCCCTTTTGGTATGTACCTTCCAAGACATCTACAACAACTGGAAAGGCCACAGAAATACCTCACAAAGAGGATTACCGGCCTCAAACAGATGCCCTATGCAGACCATCTCAAAAACCTCCAGCTTTACTTTATCACATATCGCCTACTCAGAGGTGATCTCTGCCTAACATACAAAGCTATGTCAAACCCAGAGCTGTTGGCCATGCTCCACGTAAAGAAATCCCAATCCCTCCGAGCTACATGCTCTAGGGACCTAAACCTTGTCACCACAATAAACAGAATATGCTGGTGGGATAGATTCCTGTCTCAGAGACTTCCCATACTCTGGAACAAACTACCTATCTATATCAAACAAAGCTCCTCATTAGCACTCTTCAAGAAAAATCTTGATGATTGGATGGGCAATAGGAAATTCACCCCAGGGACCACTTCTGTGGCTCTGCTTGACAGGGGCACAGGAAAATAATTTTCTTGGGTGGCAAAAGCCAGGGTACCATTTGGCTAGGCTTATATAGGCCCTAAGGCCGATAGCCTAGTACCTACCTATGAACCTATGAGACAGCAGTGTTTCTCAAGCTGTGAGTTTTACCTTAATACCAACAGGAAAACAAATAAAATGACTGACAGCAGGGGATGATGATAGATCAGTAAAATACTGGAAAACCAAACAACCAGATCTGCTGCACTATTTTGATTTGCCTCTTAGGGTTACAGAAGGTAAGTGCTTATCAAAGAAAGAAGATCAGAAGATGAGAGAAAGACAAGGACATGGAGAACAGAAATTAGAATGGCAGCAATATCATAGACTCAGTTCTAGGTGGTGGTGGTGATAAACTTATCTACTGTTCATTTAATGATAAAATTCAGAGGAGTAACTACAACACAAGTCTAGTAAAAAGTAATGGAAGAAAAAATACAAAGAGCAGTCTGGAAAGGAAGCATCACAAGTGCAGAGAAAATAGGAAATTAATTGAAGGAAATCTAATTGTCATAATCTTTTGCACAAAGTGAGAAACACTGAATAAGTTGCAGTTTCAGAACACAGTTTAACAGCTAAGCAGGAGTGGGTAAATTCAAAGCCACACTATATCATGTGATAGGTCATAATTAACTCATCCAATAGCAGTTAATGACAATATTTATTGTAGCTGTGCACTAACATGGTTAGAAATGTAGTCATATACACTGCAAATAGTAATGCCAGGGGTCCTATTTAATATATTAGATCAGTATTTATATATAAAAGTGAGGACAGATAACCTTACTTTATTATAGTTTGTCTTTTCTACTAAAAATAATGGTTTACTTAGCTAACTTTAATATTCTGTGTATTCCAGTAACGGATGCACTTTAGCTGTCAACAAACTGAATAGGCAATGAGCCCAGAGAGGGTAGTAAGGTAAGAAGTCTGATGGTGTTGGTTAGTGACCATAGTGACTGCTAAATCCGCAGGCAAACAGCACCTCCTAACATGAGTAGAATTATAGTGTACATTAAACAGCTATTTATCTAATAAATGAATAAATCATCAACTGAGCTTCAGATGTAATCTGAAGTTATGTATGCAGTTATCGCATGGATGTTTTATAAATTCCTTTTCTGTTATGTCTCATGGCAGGTGTCAGCTCCCTGGAAATTATGTTGGCTCACCTATTGTCTCACCTCTTCACAATGGCAGTCCAGATAATTGCAATGCTGCTCTTTGTGTTCCTTGTGTTTAAGGTCAGTACATTTAGTCATTATTTTCACCATGGTAACACCATAAGATACAGAATCCTGAAATACACTTCCTAAAGTAGGCAGTTTGTGACTGACTCATTAGTTCAACAGCAGTAGTTCCCATGGTCAACAATAACACATCTAAGTTGTCAGATCAGTGTGTGCTTAAACTAAAGTAACATTTCTACCAACAAAGCACTCTTTTTTTTTTTTCCATCAGTCTGCATGGAGCAACAGATGTGAAAATGTATTCGATTACTAAACTTTTAAGAAGAAACTTACCTTAAAAAATGTATAAGTTCTAGGAAAAATACACTTGAGTTGATATAACATTTGCCATCAAGATGTTTTGGTTCCAGAGGAGTAGACTAAGTAATAACAAATGCCCTTTTGTTTCACTCAGTAGGCTGAAAACAAATCACAGAGGAGCATATGTAGACAAAACAAATGTTCTCTCTACTGAGTTGTACATTATTTGTTTATCATGATGTGAATGCTGTCTTCTTCCTCTTTATTACTAATAATGTGTTCATTAAAAGCAGAATGTGTTTTCCACTGGACACCTTCTGTCTGCAATGCTTACACAAGATGTGAATCATAACCTCTCATTGGCAATAACATGTCTTGCTGTTGTGAAAATGAGCCTGTTATAACAAATTGGATTGTGCAGGAAATCAGGAAATGCTTTTCAAACAGCCGGAAGGAATCATAATAGGGAAAATAATTCATTCTGTATAAATTTACTGAAACAGTCAACATCGACATTTAAATATCTCTTACATAAAATGGTATTTCCTGAACATGAACTAAAAGTAACTCACAATGACTGTCTGGGGTACTTCTATTGTGTATTCACTGCTTGGTCAGATTTTAATGGCTGTTTTCTTGGGCTCAGAAAGAATGCTCAGGAGATAGTCAGGAATGTAACCAGTATTTTTTCAAGATGACAGTGCCAGTAAGGTAAGTAGATAATGTGATGTTTGTACGTGAAAATCATATCACAGACTTAGTCAGCAGTCTGCACAGAATGTCAGTAATTATTAAAATTCTTTTTTTACAAATATTAACTGATTTCCAACTCCCACGTAAATCATTGATCATTTTTTAAGTACAGAGTAATGTTTGCATTGTGAGCAGACAGTATCACATCCAGGCTACATCTGTACTGTCCTAACTATCCCAGCTGTGAATGTGGCTCCATAGTCCTGAGGGACTGAGTCCTGACTCTTATTATGATGACCCATGTCCAACTAGTGAGCCCATTTTCTGCAGGAGCTATTTGGGAGGTGAGACTTAATGGCTGAAGTTGACTCAGCCACCTCAGCAGGGAGGAGTTGGTCAGACCTTCTGCATGGGCAACACCTATCAGATGCTGAGTGATGGTCACAGGAGAAATCACTGATTGTCAAAAGCTGTAGGCTTGCCAAGGAATGTAAAGCAATGCAGTCTGGGTTCAGAATGTGGATAAATGTACCAATTGTCCTACACTGTTGACCCTGCCTTGGCAAGGATCTCAGTAACCACTGGGGAGAGAGGTAAAGGCATAAAAATACCCCAAACAGCCATGGAAAATGGCCATATAAACCCTGAGTCTGACTTCTGCAGCCTGCTTTAGTAGGCAGGATTAGGAAATAAAAAGGTCCATTGGAGATATATGAATAAAAAAATGTAAGACTCTCCCATGCCTGTTACATAACACTTAACCAGGGCTCTGGGTTATGTAAGACTCCCCCATACCTGTTACATAACCTTTAACCATGGCCATAACCCTCACTGGTATGTTTGCCCTGCTGTGTATATATTTGTGTCTGTATGTCTATATGCATATCTGTCTATATATTAGCAGTTTATATTTTCAATGTGACAAAAGAATACTAAGAAAATGCATAATAAGTTATTAGAAAATATTATAGTGAATAGGAAACTGCTAAAGCCCCCACCGATATTATGTTATAATCACAACACCAACCCTGATTATACTTATTATGAGTACTTCTATAACACAATTGGTATTGAGATGTCAAAAATAACCTTTCTTGTGTGAGATCTGCATTCAGATGTCAACTGATCACAGAATGCCAGGAATTCATAGATAGCTTGTGCACTACACAAATCTGCATGGGTAGCTTTCCATAATACTCAGTGGTGTCCCATTTCATAGTCCCCTTGTACTCAGTAGAACAACCTGTCACAACTCAGCAGCAAGTGTTTTCAGAGGCAATAGAGAATGGGGTAGTCTGGTGGTATGACCTACTGAAATTAGTTTATTGTACATCTGAGTGAACTGCTGTTTAAAGGGATCATTTATAATACATCATTTCACAGATGTCCTTGCAGCACAAGATCTGTGCACAGCAGTGCACAAAATGTGTAAGTATACACAGTGACTTAGTCACACGGACCTATATATTTCAATTGGAGAATCTGAAAATGGCAAAGTAAATCAGCTTTGCTTTGGTCAGATTGCCAGTCCTGATAAACAGTGAAGTATATATGTGTGTGTGTATGTGTGTGTGTGTGTGTGTGTGTGTGTGTGTGTGTGTGTGTGTGTGTGTGTGTGTGTGTATGTGTGTGTGTGTGTGTGTGTGTGTGTGTGTGTGTGTGTGTGTGTGTGTGTGTGTGTGTGTGTGTGTGTGTGTGCATGTGTATATACAAGTGCTGGAGTGTTTGTGCAAGTCTGTATGTCTGCATGTCTGTGTGTCTATATGCAACTGCAGATGAAGGGAGTCTCTGTGCCTATGATGCCTATATATTATATTGGGGATAGCCCCACTATTTAGTTGCATACAGAGGTAAAGCATTCAGCTCAGCAGAAGTCCAGACTACTTAGCTGAGTGACTCATGGTTAAGTAATTTAGTATTTTATTGTGATCAAGGCAGTGCATTTTGTACATAATTATAAATTGCATTAGATCAGAGAAGCACACCTTGCTCTGTCTGAGCAGGGTGTGTTGCATTTCTGTGTAGTCTGACTATGAATTCCATTAGACATGATCCCAGTCTCAGCCCCACCCAGGGTTCTTGGTCTGAAGGCTTCTTCAGATTGGCCCACTACCCTAACCTGATAGTTACGCTACACTCTGGACTCTGCCAGATCTGCAGAAGTGGACCCATCTTCCTACTACATGTCTTCCTCATCCCCATATGCAGTTCATCAGGCTGTGCATCATTAATACTTTTTCACTCCTGCCAGCCCCAAAAGGCTCCTGAGCCACTGTTCAAACTCAAGTCACATTGATCCTAGTCAGCGCTCATGCCAGTGGGGCTGGTGCAATGTTTGAGCATTATGCCATTCAAAATAGGCCTGTAGCCCATATAGTTTTAAGGTATTTTCCAGCAAAGGTTTATAAAAATGCTATTTCATCCCTATCATTCAGCTCCACATACTTGATAAAGTAAAAGACAATGGTTCAGACCAGAAGGCTGACACTTGTCTGCACTTTATGAAGCCAGATTTTGCACCATTCTTAAGTTATGGGCAGTTGGATTAATAAAGATTCTCCATGTTACATGCCAGAACAAATGTAAAAGCAGTATAAGCTGTAGGACTGGTGGATGTGCAACTTATAAACAGAATCATGGATCTGCCGCTCTCCCTACACTACAGAAAATGAAGCAATGATTGGCATCTCGGAGTACCATTCCTGGAAATGGAGCAGTGAACTTTACACAAGAAGATAAATGCAATACAAAGGGAAGGAGCTGGGGAAAACAAATATGGCTGCTGGGTGCACACTGCAGGTAAGTTGAGTGCACACAAGCATAACTGTATACCAGGTAGTGTAAAAGCAAAACATAATAATAGGGTACAAATGATGGGTGCGCTGTCTGTCCTTCTAAATTTTTGGCCTGTATTTATACAAGGCAGAAGGCATGGCAAGCATCACACAGTCACAGCAAGCAGAAAGTTGTAAACCAGAGACAGTGGATTCATTTTAGGACACAGTGTGTGCCACATATGTGCATAGCATGTTATCACATTGTTGCATCCCACTAGGAAGGGGAATGGTCTAACTGACTTGTGATAAACAGGCACACAATATAAGAAAACAGAAAAGAAGAGTAAAACAGTATAAAAAAGCTGCTGTGTGTAAGAAAAAATGCATTTAGTAAGCACTTTTGTCCACAACTCATAATATAAACTTCATCAGCTAAAATTCACAAGGGTGAAACTCTGGTCTTCAGATAGTTATATAATTCAATCAGGTGACTCTTTACTCCAGTTAAAGCAAGCATAATGTAAATAGACCAGTTATGTAACATTTCTTAATTTATGCTACCATCTAGTGCCCTTAAACACACACACAAACACGAACACACACACACACACACACACACCAAAACAAATGTATATGTGTGCATGTGCATGTATGCTTTTGTGTGTGTGTGTGTGTGTGTGTGTGTGTGTGTGTGTGTGTGTGTGTGTGTGTGTGTGTGTACATGCGCATGTGTAATTAAATTCACAACTCTATCACCCAATGTAAATTGTAAAATGAGATTGCAAGTTTGGTACTCTGTAATAACCAACAATTTATTAGAAATAAAGTCTGCATTTGTTGCATTCCCCATTCATGCAAACTTGCTATCATTTGCAACTCATGCGACTTTTGTACTCCTTGTGTGATGTCACCACCTTGCAATGAAATTGATGTCTGTCTGGACTGCTGGAAGTACGGCACATAACCCCATGTTACTGTGGTTGTATAGATGCTGTGCACTAGCATCAGTGGCAGCAGGTTGTATGCATCATTCTTCCCTTCACTGTGCATTGTTTGCAGTGTGTGTATGTGTGTGTGTGTGTGTGTGTGTGTGTGTGTGTGTGTGTGTGTGTGTGTGTGTGTGTGTGTGTGTGTGTGTGTGTGTGTGCTTCACATACATATGGTGGGTCACGTGTCCAATTGTGTGTCTGTAGTTTGAGATATCCACAGCCCTGAAAGCTCAGACTGCGCTGTTGCAGGCTGCATGTGCTTGAATTTTAAGACTACAGTTGCACTGCCACTATCAGTGACTAAGCTTAGTGGCAGTGATGTGTCTTCTGTCCATTCAGTGACTTTCTGTTATTGCTTTACAGTGCAGTCTCAAATGCTAGCTGTGATGCACAATCTTTCTGTTAATGAACTAAACAGTTGCTGTGCAAGCTTCATTGCCCATGTTTATCTATCCCCAGCACTGTGTGGTAAGACAGTGCTAAGTAGCAATTTTCTCCTACAGTCCTCTTGCTCTGCTTCGCCTGAATCATTTTGGATATTTTCAGTAACAGTTTATTCTGTAGCTTAGACCTTTGCATTTTGTATCATCCTTATAACTTTTGCCCATGTCACTTATTTGTCCTTAAACATTTTTCCATTGTAGTCTGTGGGCAGCATTTAAAATGTACACTGCCTGATAAGTGGCCTATAGGGAAATCTGAAACAAAGTCTTATAAAGGGCGAATGTGCATGTAAACATGAATGCATGCAAGTGTGTACTGAATGGCAACAAAAATACAGAAAGGCATGTTTGTCTGTTTTCTTCACAGTTGAAATGGAAAGCAAAGTGTGCAAATACGATGCTTTGTTAATGCAACCAAAACAATTTGTGGTCCTGAACTTTATCACATAGCAGCTCAGCCATTCATTCACCAAATCATTCAAAACAACACTCTATCCGGAAGCATACAGGATATGTCTGGAATTTCACCTTTTACTGCTACAGTGTGAAATGCAATTATTTTGATCTCCACTTTTATATTTTCAAATCCAAATATAGTTGCAACCATGACAGTTTCAGCTTAACATTTAGGATTATTATCTGTTGTCAAGGAAGTAAAGTACAGAGAAAGAAGTTGCAGTAATATGAAGACCCCCCCCCCCCGAACAAGTCATACCTAGTTTTATGCCAAGACAGGAAACAACTTCCTCAGTTTGTGTTTAATTTAAGAAAATAAAAACTGAACATGAAGGTCAGTATGACAACCATGAGACCCCATCAAATGGCTTTGTATAATTCTTTACAGCTCAAAGTTAACCACATTTTAGTCAATTAATGAAATAATTTATTTATTTTTCCCCTTACAATGTCTTTATTTGGAAATGTTCCATAGCAAATTTCACTGATTGAATATTTGTATTCACAGAAAGGCATTCATCAGGAATAATTATGCCTGGGTCATGGCCAAGATGGTGGCCTGAGTACAGCAGATTTTAGTTGCACTATACTTCTAGAAAGATATTTTTATCCTCCCCAGACATCATTGTTAATGGCCTGGCCCCAGTACCAAATGTCCATGCTGGGTCTACCAGGTACTCTCCAACCTCCCCCCAGACTTACCGGTGACAGTTATGAATCCTTAGAGTGTGCTGGGGGCTCAGCTCATCTGTGCTTCTGTCTGGGTGATATTTTTGTCTTTGTTTATGACCTGCCTACTCCATTTTCCTGTTCCCCATGCTCATTGATTATGGCTTAAGGCAACTCCCCTCTTTGGATCATGCCTCCCCTTAAGGAGTGTATCAATGAGCACTGTCCTCCCTGGGATGAGCATGCCCCTCCCTTCCCTGCCAAACCATCAGTCACCCAAGCCTCTAATTAAACTTGGGTTGACAGGGCCATATTCAGGGCTTTATCCCTCTATGCCACCAGAGTGGTCTGCTATAAAGTTTTTGACAGGATTTTACATAATTTATTTTGTCTGAAGATCAAACTATATTAATTAAAAATGAATAATTAAAAAAATCCTATTAGAATATCTCTCTCTCTCTCTCTATATATATATATATATATATATATATATAAACACACACACACACACACACACACACACACACACACATATGGGCCACTGAAAGAATGGCATTTTCCAAAACTATTGGGCAAGACAACATCTCAACAAAGAAGGATTCCCAGAATGTATTGTCATCCATGCAATAATTATTATTATAAATAGACAGTATGGCTAAAAAGTGGATTATATGCAAGATGACAACAATAAGTTTGAATGTCTAAAAACTATGATCTGATAACAAAATGTTGATGTAGACAGTTTAGAAGCAAGTTTAAATGACACTGTGGGAAAACTGTGTTAGCAAGAAAATCAAACTGAATTTTTTATGTTGCAAAATGACTGGATACTGAATAAGGTGGAAGACATATAAAACTGGGAGATAGAGAAGAAATAATGTAAGAATATTTGGTTTGCCAGAAAAAAAGTGTAAGAAGAAAATGTGATTAATTTCTGCACCAGCTAGATTCCAAATGGTTTACAGCTTCAGAATGGTTTGTTATATGGTATAAAAAGAGAGCCCATAAATCTCTCACAAAACCTCCAGCTAAGGAAGGAATCCCTCCCACGTCTATAATTGTCAAATTCATCTGATATCGAGATAATAAACTTGTTAATAGAACTGCTTAGGAGATCCAGCAGTTCTGATAATGACTATTAACTAATAGTAAAGGAAAAAAGGAAGGTACGCTCACCACTGTAAAGTCCTCAAATAATATGATATTAAGTTCCACATTTTATTTCCAGAAAGATTAAGAATCTTTCTCTCAGACAGAGCAAGTACATTGACTCTTTTGACTTCTGGCTCTTTTGATGATGCCCTTTCATTTCGTAAGTCTAAAAAGATCAGTTTAAGAAGAGATGGACCATTGTTGGATGGTTGTTGTTTACAGAGTGAATCTATGATCAGCACTGACTGCCCCTGTCCATGAGTAACATAGGTGCCATCCCAGTGGTGAATTTGCGGTCTCCTATCCAGTTGACTGGAGCCATACAAGCCTACACGTGGAGAGAAGGCTGTTCTAACAAAAAAGACTCATGAACATTAATGCAAAATAGACTAGTCTTTATCTAAATAAATTTAAATAAATATATATCTTTTATTTTATTTTATTTATCCTTTTTTTGTCCAAGTTAGTCCCATTATGCTAATAGATTATTTTCAGTGGAGACAGTATTTATACTACTAGGGGAAATTTGGCTAGGACATCAGGGGACTTCCCTTACTCATCACTGTTGTGAGTGGGAACCATTTTGGAGGAGCAATTCCCTATTCTATTCCAGGTGCAGAGGCAGACCGGAGAAACAAGGAGGCAGATGGAGAGAGAAAAAGAGATGATGGAGTAGTGAAAGAAATGATGGAGAAAGCAAGCATCGAGGTCAGAGGATGTGTGCAGGGTTCTGAAAAAATGTTTCAAAGAAACTTGTTCGATGGAGATGAGTCAGCAAATGATGACTGTGTAGTTACTGCTCTCCAGTCAAGAAGGTTGCGGGATGATGTACCTAAAGAAATAGTGGTGCAGAGTGAGCCAGAAAATGAAGGAGATGTTTCCTAGGGGACATTATGGAGAAAACACAAAAGAAGGATGCAGAAGCAATCGTGAAGAACAGTGGTGAAATGTAAAGGAACACATATGCAAAAAAGTAAAAGAAGGCAAAAGTGGAGTAGCAAAAAAGAAGGCAGAAGAAAATGAAAAACAGAAGTATGTGGTAATGATTCAAAGTAAAGAAGAATAAGAAATGAATAGGTATGAACTGTGGAACAATTTTATAGCTGCTTTGGGTGTAAAAGCACATGGGGTATTTATTCTTATTAACAAAGAGACATTTTGTGATATTATATTTGACACTGTTTTTTTCAATAGAAATTTTTCTTGGAGAATATGAAAAAGAAAAAAAAGACTGTAACCCATGGAAACTTTATTTGATAAAAACATTTAACAGGGAAACAAAAGAGAAAATTCATGTACAATTTTAAACAGAGGTAGAAAGAAAGTCTTTGAAAGGACATTTGTAAGCTTTATGTAAAGAAGTACTGGACATTGCAAATGTTTATGACAAAAGGGATTTACAGACAGTGGCTGAGATTGTACTACTGTATTAAACATAGAAAGAGAAAAAATATACATAAGCTAAACATGATAAATGTGGAGGAGAATAGGGGTGTTGTAAAATACTCGGGACAAAACAAAACATTTTTTTTATGAAAAAGAAGGACCTTTGATAAGTAACTGTGAAAATAGAAAATGCTATATTTGTGGGGAATTTGGACATGATGAAAAATAATGTGAATTGAAATGATATAAATGTAACAAAATTGGACATTTATGGAAGGATTGCAAAAATAAAAATAACAGTAAGGAAAAGAAAAGTAAAGAGAAGAAAATAAACAAAGAAAAGAAAAGAAAAATTGGAAGTTGTAGAAATAGAAAAATGAGATGAGAAAAAATAATAAGGAGGATCTAGTAGAAGGTTCTGAAATAAGTGATAAAGACATAAACTAGGAGAAAGTAAAAGGGGAAAAAGAATTCTATTGGTAAAAGGGTAAAAGACAGAAAAAAGTTAAAGGGATAAGTACAAAAGAAAAAAGAAAGAAAGTGGATGAAAAACAATATATATAGCTAAAGACTGAGGCTTGGTATAAATGATTAAGGTGCTTGACACAGGGTACCATGTTTGATTCTTGCTTTTGGGAAGGAAATTGGTTAGGCTTAGAATAGCCTATTAAGAAAGGTAGCCTAGTACTTACCTATGAACTTATGAATTACAGGAAAAATGATAATTTTAGAGTGCTTTCTATAACTGTGAATACTATTAAGAAGATAGTAGGGAAAATAGGAATTCTGGAGTGGTGTAATACATGTGATATAGATGAAATTGCAATAGAAGACACAAGATTTTTAACAAATGAAGAAATATTGCAAATAGAGAAACTGTAGGGAGGAAAGATAATCTAGAATTTGGGAAATAAGATATGTTATGGAATAGCTGTATTTTGTAGAAATACAGTAAATATATTAGATGTAACTAGCAAAAAGGGGAAGATTAACCACTGTAGATTTAGAATGAAAAGAACAATATATACAAGTATATAGAATTATAGCATTGTATACTTATACTAACTGTAAAGAAACAGAGAGCTCATTCCACCAAGTTTTAGACTATGTAGTGATAAATATTAATATTATAATAACAGGAGACTTTAATTATTATTTAAGAGGCAAGAGTAAAAAGAAAGGAAATGATATAAAAAAGTTAGACATTATAAGATATGGCAAGTTAAAACTTTGCGACACAAATTCATGAACTTACAAAAAGGATATATATGAAATGGAAATATATTATTTTATGATATCTGAATGTTTAGTTATAGGAGAAAAGAAGGAAGTTGAAACAGGATTTGCTGATTATCTTGCAGTATGGCTAAAGATAAAAAAAAAGCAAGAATATATAAAAATAGGCAAAGGAATAAAAAGGATAAATGAGAAAGCATGGAATGAAGAAGGAAAGAGACTAGTAGTCCAGTTATGGAAAGATCATATTACCAACAGAACATTTTATAAAAAGTGGTTTAAATGGTTAATGATATTTATGGAAAATATAAAAAATGTTTTTGCAGTGGCAATATAATGTGAGAAAAGTAGAGAAGGAAAAATATAAAAGGACCTATGATGAGGCATTGGAAGAATTAGAACAGAATGATAGAAAGTGCATTGACAAAGAATTAGATGAAAGAAATCACAAACAAATACAAGAATTGTTATATAAGCAGGATATTTTTTACAAGGAAAAGAAAAATAAGTATTGAGTTACTTAAGCAGATTAGTAAAGGAATGTGGTAGTTTAATGAGAGAAATAAAAAATGTAAAAGGAGAAATAGAAAGGAATTATGAAAAGATTATGAATAGTGTGGTACAATATGCACTAGAAATGTTTAAAGAAAAATAGGGAGGTGAAAAAAAAACATGGAAAGTAAAAAAAAAGTTAACAGAAAAAGAAAATAAAGAGTTGGGAAAAAAGAGATCTCTTTAAATGAGCTAGATAAAGAATTATGATAAGTTAATATAAATTGCTGCAGGCCCAGATGGAATAGGGTATGACATTTATTAAAATTTAAGAGATTGGCAAAAAATAAATTTTTAGAGATTTTGAATGAATGGTTAAATGAAGGTTTTATATATAAAGACTTATGTAGTGGAATACTTAAATTTGTATGGAAGAAAAAAAATAGAAGAGAATTAAAAACTGGAAGCCAATAATATTGAATAATAATGATTATAAGATCTTTATGAAAATAATACAAAAATATTTAAAACTAAAATAGAAAATATTATGGAAGATAACATATATAGTATAAATGGGAAGGGTTGTCAAGAATTATTAATGATAGTTAGAGAAATTGTGGATAACATTATGAACAGAAAAGAAGAATAAGTGAAAATCATGATAGGAGACCTTAATAAGTGATTTGACACAATTGGACATGAAATCTTATGGGTAATAATGAAATAATATAATGTAAGTGAGAAAGTTAGGAAATTACGTATGTCTGTGTATAGTAATAATAAAATAAAAATACTTTGAAATGGCTGTTTAAGTCAAGAGATACATATGAAGAGTGGTGTAATACAGGGATGTCCAATGAGTTGTATACTCTTTGCATTAGTTATGAATGTGATAGTATGTGAAATAAATTACAAAATGAAGGATGTGGGGTATATAACACCTGAAGGGTTAAGAATTCCAGTTCTATTAACATATGAAGATGACATAATAATTACAAAAAAAGGAAATCTGGATAAAAGAAGTAATAATTTGCATAAATTAGTGTCTAGAGATAATAGCCATGTTTTTAAATAAAGAGAAAAGTAAATGTTTAGGTGGTGTAGTAAAGATTGGGGGTATATATTTTATGGGTCTATATTAGATAAACGAAAGTTTATCTTACCAAACGCTAACATGAGCGAAAATCCCAGAACCAGAAACCGGAATTGTGAGATCGCAGTACAGTGAAGATGGGAATATTTGCCCTTTCCTCACTGTAGTGCGATCTCGGAGTTGGAATATATATTTAGTGAGGAGTATGGGGGCACAGCCCCCCACAATTGCAGTTTTGAGTTCCGGGATTTTTGATAATGTCAGTGTTCGGTAAGATAAACTTTCATTTATCTAATATAGACCCTATTTTGCAATGACTGAAGCTTCTGTGTTAGGTATAAAATTTGGGAATAAAGATCTAAGTAGAATTCAATGGGAAAAAGCAATCAAAGAAATAAAGCAAATATCTTTTTTGGACAACATATAAATTATCATTCAGGAAAAAAAGGCTTATTTGATAAGGTCAGTACTGGCAGAAAAATAGCATACTTGGCAAGTGTATTTATGTTGCCAACAATATTTGAAAAGGAATTATTGCAGATATATTTTTCATTTATATGGGGTTCTAGACTAAACCCACTAAAAGAGGAGTTTTGTATTTCAATAAAGAAGAAAAGAGTTTAGGTTTAATTTGCCCAGTGGTCTACACTGCTTCATTAAATTTGTACAGAATGTTAAAGTGGATAAATATAAGTATGATAAATCTGGAGGTATGGTAAAAAGAGTAAAAGAGAAAAGGAGTGTATAAATGAAGAAATAAAATGTTACCAAGAAAAAATATTTTGTGGAAAATAAAAATTGATGATATAGGAAGATGGAGAGAGAAGCTGGTAATGTGGAAGAGGAGTCAGGTGATGTGGCAGCAGAGAATGCAGCAGTTAAAATGTATGCAGCAGTGACAAAAATAAAAGAGGAAAGTAACAACAAACTAAGAAGAAATCTGGTTTTGTGACAGCAGATAATCAGTAACTAAAACATATGCAGTAGTTATAGCAGGCAAAAAAGGAGAGCAGCAACAAACTGTAAGCAAAACTCGTTTTAAAAAAGAGGAATCAAACTGTGAGAATAAGAAAAAAATGATACTATAATAGACAGATTTTAGATATGGACAATTTGCTAACTGTTCTGGGTTTCATAGCTCAAGAAATATGGTCTTTTACCCACAGAGGGGCAGAGACATCTTTATGACTTAACATACTTAACTGATGGATTGATGATACAATTTCTGGAACTGTGTAATAAAAGGAAGGACATTTATCTGTGGAACAATTATTTGTTTTCTGGTAGTAACTTAAATGTTAAAAAAATATTACCTTGCAGCTTAGAACTGATGAACTAGAAGATGATAAAAAATGCATACAGTGCTTGTGTAAAATGTTGTTAATATTGTGAAAGTTAGAGATGAGAGAAACTTATGAAATGGAGGGTGGAGGTTAAAAGCTGATTTTAAATGTGAAAAAAACATGGTAAAACACTTGTCAAGTGTTATTTTTGTGGCTGGTCATAGACAGACATTAAGATATGTTGGCCAGCCTAAATCATGTTTCTTTTTTGGGGACTTTTTCATTTAATTAATGATTGTGACAAGACACAATGTAAAAGGTGTGAGGAGAGAGATCATACAGCAAGAAGGCATGTGTCTGAATGCAGGTTATGTAAAAAAGGGGACACATTTGGATGGATTTTCAAGAGCAAACAGTAAATAATGAAAAAGAAGGGAAACGGGAAGAAAACATACATGAGGAATGACAAAAAGAGGCTGAGGGAATAGATGAAGAAGAAACTATAGAGGAAGGAAAAATAAGGAGGGGGAAAATGAGGAGAGAGACTGCATGCAGGAATAGAGGTCAGAAGGAGAGAATTATAGTAATGATTTTTTGAAGTTCTAGCCAGTGAAAAATCTGATTCTGAAGATCAATAATTATTTATACCTAAACCCAGGAAAAATATTCATTTGGGGAAATAATAAAAATAAAAAAAAATGAAAATTTAAAAATATTTCCCTTAAACTTAAAAAGAAGTAAAAGTAACAATTTTAGAGTTATTTCAGTAAATGTGAACAGTATTATTAAGACTGTAAGAAGGATAGGGATATTGCAATGGTGTGCTAAATGTGATGTGGATGTTATTCTGTTAGTGGACGTAAGATTCCTGACATGTGAAGAATGAATGCAAACAGAAATATTAGGTGGAAATATAATATAATATGGAACTTAGGAAGTGAACATTGTCTGGAGTGGCTGTGTTGTGTGAAAAAAAAAACAATGAAAATACCATATATAACTTCGGTAAGAATGGAACTGTTGTCCTGTGAAGCATTGTGTGAAACATCCTGGCTGCCTCCTTAGCAGTCTAAAACTCAGCCTATCAAGACCATTTGAGACAGTCTTCATCTACAGCCTCAAAATACACGACATTCCAAGTGAATGGAGGACTACAACAGTCATTCCCCTCCAGAAGGGAGGACCATTAACTGACCCAGGGAACTACAGATCCATCAGTCTCTTGAGCCTAACATGCAAAGCCATGGAACAGATTTTCATAGAAATGATGAGCTAGGCATAAATCCCTACATAACTTACTGGATTGCTGGTTGACTCACAGACAGGACCAAAGTAGTCAGAATTGGTGAGACCACCTCCACCAAGAGACTCGTCACAATAAAGTACCCCAGAGCTCTGTGTTCAGCCTGGACCTGTTTGGCATATACTTCTCAGAAGTCAAGGCTAATGCTCAAGGCCTCTGGCTCACCAAGTTTGCAAATGACTGTAAATTGGGAGCTATTATACATTCCCCCAATACACTAACATCTTGCAAGAGGGTTTAACCAGACAAATGACTGGTGCCAAAACCATGGCGTAAACCCAAAGCCAGAAAATGTATTATAATGCCCTTTGGGAAAGTGTAAACTCATGATAATTACTCCATTGATAAAACATCTGTAAGAGTCAATACAGTAATAAGTGATCTGGAAACATATGTAGACAGCAGTCTGGTCTTTGACCAACATGTAGGTAAGGCAATCATTCTATGTCACCCAACTTATAGGTAAGAGTATGACATCCAGGACCAAGGAGGTTATAGTACAACTCTTCTCAGTCCTTATCAGACCTGTCATTGAGTACAAAGTCCCCTTTGGCATGTACCTAACCACATATTTGTAACAGTTGGAATGCCCACAAAAATTTCTCAACAGGAGAATTCAGGGCATGAAGACCCTGTTGGACACTGATTGCCTATTGGCTCTGTCTTTGTATGCAGTCTCCTACAGGCTGCTGAGAGGGGATCTTTGCTTAACTTACAGGGTTTGCTCAGATCCAGCCATGATGCATCTGTTGCACATGCACAAAACAAAAAGCACCAGAAACACAAGATCCAGGGATCTGAACTTCACCTGTGACATAAACAGAAAATGCTAGAGAGAGCTATATGTCCCAAAAAGATCCCTATATCCTTAAGTTTCCATGACAATAGGCTCCCCATCCATGTAAACAGAGTTTATCCATGGCCCTATTCAAATTAAACTTTGACAGTTGGATGGGAAATTGTAAATTTTTCCCGGGTCTGACCTTATGGTCAGAAGCCATCGATAAGAAAAGTATTATCCTAGCTAACACCTCCCTACAGATTTCTTAGTTACTTCTCAGCTAACATGGTACCCCATAGATACCCATTATACTCATGATCCAAATGGGTTTTGGGTGCCCGGACAGGCTTTTAAGGGCCCTAGTGGTTGTTAGCCTAATAAAAAACCTAAGAACTGTTGAACCCACACCTCACATATATTTCTCTAACCACCACACCCCCATTTTTATACACTACTATCTCACAGTATCTTCACTTATACTCACCCCCATATAACCACTTGCCTTCCAGCAGCCCTAATACCCCCTCTACTTCCATTTAAGCTGTCGCACTGTACACCAGTCATGCTGTTTTGCTCATGCCTCTTATTTAGCTTCCTTCACCTTCTTTCTACCCTAACAACGGCTCTGGTAACACTACTACAAAAAACATACCTCAACTATTACCTTATCACCACCACTCAATCCCTCCACCACAAACTTCTCCCAAATAACCTCAATACTGATCTCTATACAGATTTTCTTCTATTCCCACCCTAAAGTCCTCAATACTAACCACTACAACCTAAAACTAATACAAATACCCAAATTACTTAAAACTCCTAAAACAATTAAATGTTCTTTCTTGACCTTAAACTTCTAGAAAATGTGTGCACCTACAACCACCATCTTACACACAACAGCCTACTTTCCCATACTCAACATGGCTTTAGACCTGCATGCAGTACCTCAATAACCTTATTATCATTCATGGACTCTGTCAACATAGCCCGTGACACTGACAAACTAATATCTGCAGTATTTCTATACTTGTCAAAAGCATTTGGCATAGCATCTCACCCCAAACTCCTTAAATGACCTTCCAGCATTAGTCTATCCTCTTCCTCCTCTTCACATCAGCAGTTTTCTAGCTACCTAGCTGACAGGCAGCAAGCAGTAAAATGGAAGGGCTCTATCTCCCCATATCACATCACCCCCACAGGTGTACCTCAAGGATCCATCCTTGGCCCATTGCTATTTAATGTCTTCATCAATTACTTACATACATCCTCCTGTGAAAGCACTCTAATCCAAAATGCAGATGCCTCCAGTATCATATGCGTATCAGGCACATTAATGTACTTGCAACACATAACACAACAAGCTTTTTCTTCCATAGAAACATGACTTTCTAATGCTGAACTCTCACTGAACCAAAAAAAAAAGTCACAACTGACAATAATATCAAGTTTAAACTACACATACAAAACAGTATTAAAAATAAAAACATCAAAAACTAGGCATGCTATGCAGGAACAAAAACTTCCTCACAGCAGCTACCAAAATTACCCTGGTCAAAATCCACCTCTTGCCTTCATTGTTATATGGGGCCCCAATTCTAACTAACTTACAGACCTCCTAAAAAAAAAAAAAAAAAAAAAACAACTTGAAAGCTGCTATAACAAAATTGCTAAATTTGCCATAAATGCAACCCCTCTAAGTCATCATGTAAAGCCCTAGATTCCCTAAGATAGCTTGGACTCCCCCTCCACCTCCAGTATGTACAACTTACGACAGTATACAAAAAGCATCCACAACCCACTAGCTTGTCCTGCTCTTAGCCCATTAATCAACTTTTATATCCCAAATAAACATCTCAGATCTGAGACTAACATCTCCTCACAACTTATAAACCTAACAAAATCCCAGGCCTCGGCCTTTATTCCTGCTCTATGGCAAAACTATGGAACTCCCTTCCTTTAACTATCAGAACTGGTACTAACCCACACTTCTTCAAAACATCGATAAAAGAATACTTCAAAAAGCTTGGATTTGCTCCTGTATGAGGGCAGGCTGAGGTACTCTTTTACCTTTGTCTATCTCTAGTCTTTCTATCCCCACTACTAACTTACCCTACCCTACTCTACCTTCCTCTACACATACTCCCCCTGAGGTTACACTTGTACCTTTTCCACATCTATTCCTACTATACCCTCTATCTCACCCTACCCTTTTCTAGTCATCTTATCATACACCTTCACCAATGTAATCTGTTACCATATTTCATGAGCTCTAGAATATTAATAATCATTATGATCATCTATTATGTAAATAATGCTACATCTTGCTATTATCAGGCTTTCTGTATAATTTATGTTTGAACACTATGACGTTATTATGTCTGTTGAGTTTTTATTCTGACAAGCTAATGTATATTTTTTTCAAATTTTCTTCTTGAATGTTATGACATTATTATGTCTGTTAAGTTCTCATTGTGACAAACTAATGTGTTGTCTTCATATTTGTGCTTGAATGTTATGACTTTATTATGTCTGTCTAGTTTTTCATTCTGTTACCCCTATGTATCTGGATCTTTTTCCCCCAGGCCTCCACTGAAAATGGGTGCCTCATGACCCATTCGGTCTTTCCCATTAAACAAATGCCAAATAAGTAAATAAATAAATGTGAGGCGGAGACAACATGATTATAAAATTATAGCATTGTATGCATACATAACTGTCAAGGAGAAAGAGAATATGCTTAATCAAATATTTGACTATGCAGTGCTTAACATTAAAATTATAATTGCAGGGGACTTTAATTGTGATTTAAGGAGAAATGTAAAAAGAAAGGAAAAGATGTAACAAATATAGGAATTGATAAAATGTGGTGAGTTAGCTGTGTGGAACAAAAGTCAATGGACTTATAGAATGGGTGCACTTGGATATGAAATTGATTTGTATAATCAGAATGCTTGGGGGGTAGCAGATGGTGATACAGTTGTGTCAGTTTTTTCAGACCATTTAGCAATATGGATGGAAGTGAAGGAATAAAAATTGTATATTAAAATAGGAAAGGGAATAAAAACAATAAATAAGAGATTATGGAATGAAATTGTAAAGTGGGAATTATTGCAGTTATAGAAGGATCATATAACCATGAAGGACTTCTATAAAAACCGGTCTGAATAGTGGACTGAATTTAAAAGGAAGTATAAAAAGTGTTTTTACAATGGCAGAATGATGTAAGAAAAGATGAGAACGTGAAGTATGGAGACTATATAGAAATGTATTAGAGAATTTAAAGAATAATACAAGGGAATATTATGATATGAAAAAAGAAACTGAGAAAAAGAAACAAGCATTACTGTTTAGGCAGAGATATTATTTACAAGGGAGAAGGGAGGAGGCATCTGCATATTTTGGTAAAAAAATAAAAGAGGTTATTAGTATACTGAGGGGAAGTAAAAAAAAAAGTAAAAGGAGAGGTTAAAAGACCACAGGAGCACATTGTATTATAGTACAACATGTGGAAAATATATATAAGAGTTAAAAAAGAATGAAGATAAGAAAGAAAGAATGGAAAGTAAAAAAAATCCAGAATGATTTAAGGAAAATTTTGAAAAAAATTACCAGTAGTGAATTTAATGAAGAATATTGGAAATGGTAAATGTTGATTTAGTATCAGATTCAGATGGTAACGGGTATAGAATGTACAAGAAATTAATGTATTGGCAAAGAAAGTAATTTGTAAATGTACTGAAAGAATGGCTGAAGGAAGGGTTTGTTTATGAAAAGATATATAGTGCAGATTAAAATTTATATGGAAGAAAGATGAGAATAATGAAATGAAAAAATGGAAACCCATCACAATAAATATCACAGATTATAAAAGTTTTATGAGAATAATATAGAAGAAAATGGATGGAAGGATGAGGGATATTATAGAAGAAAGTATGTAGGGTATAAAAGGGAAGGGAATATCAAGAATTCTTATTGGTTGTGAGAGAATGATATTATAAGTAAAATGGAGGATGTGAAAATTATAGGTGAAATAAACAAGGCATTTGATACAGTAGGATATGTTGCTTTGTGGGATGTTATAGAGAAGTATGGAATAGATAATAGAATTAGGAGAGTGTATACATCAGCATATTAAAATAATAGAGTGAGAGTGTTAGTGAATGGGTGGCTGAGTAAACAAATATACATAAAAATATGGTATAAGACAAGGATGTCCTTTGAGTGGAATATTGTTTGCATTGGTAATGAATGAGATAGTGAGTGAAGTAGCTTATGAAATGAAAGATGTTGGATATGTGATGTAAAAGGGTGTGGTGATTCCAGTAGTTTTAACATATTAAAATGATGTAGTTGTAGTTGCTAAGAACAAAATATGGATGAGAAAAGTATTGGTTTGTCTGAATGGATGTTTAAAGGAATGGGAATGACATTGAATAAAGATAAAACAATGGGTTTGGGTGATGTGGTCAAAATTGGGGGGTGTATTTTTCAACGACTAAAGTGTCATTGCTAGGGATAACATTTGGGAAAAAATGATGTAGTTATCATGCAATGTGATATGAGGGTTTGATAAAAAATGAAAAAAAGAAGTCTTCTGTGGAGTACATATAGATTAGAATTCAGGAAAAAGGTTTATTTGGTGAATTTTATATTAATGGGAAAATAGCATATATGTGAAATGTCAAGATAATTGCATAAAAACATGAAAAGGAAATTGTGCAATTATTTTTTTTTCTTTCATATGGGGTTCAAGATTTAAACCTAGTGAAAAGAGGGTGTTGTGTATGAGTGAAGATGAAGTGGATTGGAATTACTTAATCCAGTTATTTATTCTGCTATTTTAAATTTGTGCAGATATTAAACTGGGTAAGAGAAGAGAATGCAAAATTAATAATGAGAATGTTTAAATATAGGTACAAAAGTTCTGAGAGATGATGAAAATAAGAAAAAGAGAAGAATATGTAAATTAAGAAATTAAAAAGTATCAAGAAAAATAAAAACATGGAAAATAAAATATAATGATATAGAGAAGGATAGAAGGATGTGATATAATAATATGATGAAACAATATTCTTAAGTAAATCCACAAGACATTTTACCAAAAGTGATTAAAGTCATTAAAGTAAGGAAAAAGTTGTGTACAGAAATAGCAGAGTGTCAGAATTTCCTATGGAGACTGGTAATAAAGTAATAAGTTACCAGTAAAGGGGAACATTCCATATAAAAAAGAAAGTTGAAAGAGTGTGTTTATTTTGTGGGGAGGAAAAGACAACAGAGTATAGTTTCTGAAATATAAAAAAAACTTGTGTGAAGATTTTTTTTAGTATTAATGACATAAACAGTATAGCTATGAAAATGATTATGTATGGATATCATAAGAACAAGAAGAAATAATATGTCCGTAGGGTAGATAATTTATTTTGTGTAATATTGGTTATTTGGAATGAAAGACTGAGATTTTGTTTAATGGGAACTGGATTTTGAAAGATCTATTCAAAAAAATTAGGTTATGGTTCCGGAGAAGAAAGAGTGGGAGTCCATTATGGAAGAATAACAATGAGAATATTAGAAGAAAAATGATAAATAATAAAGAAATAGAAATATGTATATATGTGCCTGTAAATATGCACATTTTGTTAATATGTAAATAATGTTTTTATGTTGTGTTAACCCTACTCTTCTGTTGTCTTATTTAACATCTATGAAAATTTTCTCTCTTCTTGTATTTGTAACATGTACCCTCTTTTTTTAACTTGTATTTTTGACTTGTATTAACCATTATGTTGGAGCTTTTCTCCTCGGGCCTCTACTGAAAAAGGATATGTATCCAGCTAGACTAGCCCGGTTAACAAATGTAAAATAAATAAATAAATACTCTTTTCAATAGGTGCCATGGGATCTTTTACATCCACTCAAGCTACCATCAACTTAAACAGATGGGGCTTTGGTTAATACCTCATCTGAAGGATGATGCATTCAGGAGTGCAGGACCCCCCCCCCCATGCTACACTACAGTGTCTGCAATTGATCTGCCTAGAATGGGAATAATAGAATCCACAGACATCTGGACCAAAGGCAATTGTGCTGTCAGCCCTCCTGGTCAGAGTAAGTCATTATTAACTACCATAGACCCTTACCTCTGTAAACTTCACTCACCTTTCCAGCAACAACTGGAGCAACTTGGGATAAATATGACTAGGCTTGTAAGGGCTTTAGAGCCGTTATCTTAGTAACCTTTTATGAACCTATGTTGTGCCACTGATGCTTCAAAGTTACATCACCCCAATGGGACTTGAATGCACAATCCCTGGTTTAGGAGGGCAATGCCTTATCCATTAGGCCCCTGTGGTAAATATGCTTTTTGTCCATCCAGTAGTATAGATATAGAAAATTTACACAATACTATATCTTTCTGGACTTCAGTTTGATAGCATTAGCTGGCATCATTCAGATGGGGTGCAGTATATATCTGCCCGGGAGGAGATGGTAGACAGTTCTGATTGATTTGCTAGGGATGGCCTGCACCTAAGACCACCATAGGCTTTCATCCCAACTGGGCCTTTTTTAAGCAACATCAGTCTTTTAATGCTTCTGGCATAATAAAAAGAAAATACAGATAACATAAAGCTATTGTTTCTATCTGCTATGATCCTGAACAAAAAACAAATCCACTTCCTAGAAGCATTCCTTACCCTACAAAACAATGATAATATACATCATTACAGAAACCTGTCCCAAGACCACTGAGAGCACCCATCAGTGCAGGGTTTCTATGCCTACCACATTTTCTAGATTACTGTATCAGATGAAGGCACTAAAGGTGATGGTGTCTTAATATTCTTAAAAAACATTTCACCTGTAGATTCATTAGACTAGATAACAACCTGGAATTACTCCATGTCCAACTTACCATTAGCAAAATCCTTATCATATCACAGCTAAACATATGACCCCCCCCCCCTTACATCACCCTCAGCCGATATCTCCTACCTCAGTAATATGGAGTTCCTATACATTAAGCCAAACACATTTCTCATAGGAGGCATCAACTACCCCTCCATTAACTGGAAGGCTTACATCTTCAAACATATATGCTCAGAAATTGTTGGACTTCATCAATACAAAAATATGATATATATATATATATATATATATATATATATATATATATATATATATATTACATGTCATTTGGTTAGTTCTGTCCTAGGTAAGTCTACCTGCTTCTGCTTCTTTTAACAAATTTTAGTTGTATACATAAAGTTAAGTTTACAGGTATATGTCACTTAATTAATATGTAAAATATATTTACTTGGAATTTTTGTTGCATATCTGTAATGTAGAATTGTATCATTTCACAGTAATTCAGTCTTTAAGAAATTACAGTATTACTATCATCATACTGTTGTTTTAAACAATTTGCATATTCAGTATGCATATCAGCTCATTAATATTTATTTTCACAGTTTTGACAGTTTTCTGTTAGTATAAATCTTTTTCTCAGAATAAGTTCAAGCTGCTTCACTTCTTTAAACAATAAAACCCAGTTTAAAATGTTTTAAAAACTTGAGTTATAACAACTAATTTGCATAATCACTTTTTAATACACAAAGTGGGGGGAGGGGTTCCAGGGTTGAACTCTCTGCTTGCTTGATAGTTAAGTGGAGAAACAAAACAGTTGAGTTTATATGGTTTATGTATTCATTTTGTTTAAATGAAATTCATTAGATGCCATAAAATATGTCCAGAATTGCTTGCTTACTTGCAGAGATTACTTCCTCACTGGAAAACTAAACAGAGCAGTGTGAGGTGACAGGAGGGTATGCAAATATATAAAACATCTTCTGTGAAGTTAAGTGCTGAACATATTATTTATTTGTTTACTTGTTTGTTTTTCCTGATGAAATAAGGTGTGTACATTAATCATTTCATAAATTACAATATGACAAAGGGCAATACTGCCAGCAGAGCTATCTGGAATTTTGTAAATAATTATATGTCATTTGAGAATATCACCATGATCTAATATAGGATGCTTGTGTTATAAATGTATTAGAACTGGATGTCATGTGTATATCAAATTACTGGTACAGAAGTGTGTGTTGAAAAGGTTTTTGCAAAGTGTTTGAAATGTATCCACAGTGTACCCTACTGGAAAAGAACAGAAATGTACATGCAGTATTGTAACTCTTTAGATGTAGGTATTTTAACAGTGGAAACTGGGATACAAGAGGTTAACCTCAGTCTAGTAAATTTTGGAAAAATAGCTGAAATGAAATTACTTTATAGGCTAGGCTGTGCTGAGAGGCTTTCTGTATTGTCTTGGAAGTATTTTATTGTTTTATGCCTTCCAGCTTTTGCCAAAGATCTGAGAAAAAGCCCTTGTCTAAGTATTTTATGGGTAGATGCTAAATGCTACCAGCTGCCATCGATTGTTATTTTGGGCCTGGAGACTAGAAATCAGATGACAAGAAATTATGTAATTCTGCAAGTTAGCTGAGCAGTAATATTTCAGATAATAAGTTGAGAACTCTCTTAGAGAGACACAGCATTCTGTATTCTGTCTTTGTCTGAGAAAAACAACTAGAGAAGATTCATTCACCATATCTGCCTTGCTCTGTAAGTTAACTAGGGTATAGTAACTTTCTTAGATACAGTCAGAAATATGGTAAAGCTTAGCTTAGATATTTTTCTTTATTTATTTGAGACTGTCCTGCAATGTTGTTTTAAATATTTCCTGTGGTTTTGAACTCTGATGTCACTGTGATTATATACTGAGTATTTTCTTGTTCTTTTATCATTTATTATTAAATATATTTAAAACATTAATTGTGGCTTATCTGTTTAGAGATATTTAAGCTCTTAGAGTATTTGCATATCTCTTTGGTGACACTGTGTAGGCCACTCCTAATAGCCTGGCCCTTGGTCAAACACCAAGACTGTCGTGCAATGTTGTTTTAAATATTTCCTGTGATTTTGAACTCTGAAGTTACTGTGATGATGTATTGAGTATTTTCTTTTCTTTTATTATAAATTATTAAATATATTTAAAACTTTCAATTATTGCTTGTCTGTTTAGAGATAGTTAAGCTCTTAGAGCACTTGCATATCTATTTTTAACACTGTACAGGCCACTCCTAATAGCCTGGCACTTGGTCAAACACCATTTGGATTAATAGTAACATTACACAGTAGGATTGGACACCCTTTGTTAAGAGCCTTAAACTAGCTGATAAGGAGTGACTGGTGGAAAGCAAAACTACCTTATAGTCTGGGCATAGCTAATAAATCTGTGCCAGCCTTTGCCAGGTGTTTATGCATGTATAAATCAAACCTCTGAAGTGTGTGCATGTGTGTGTGTGTGTGTGTGTGTGTGTGTGTGTGTGTGTGTGTGTGTGTGTGTGTGTGTGTGTGTGTGTGTGTGTGTGTATGTGTGTGTGTGTGAGCTACTTGGCCAGGAAAATGAACCACTGGTTGGACAGAGAGGGTGCTGGAGATCTATGCTTGGTCACTCAGATGAAATCTCAACTCTATAGCTGTGCCAGTGGGGACTCTTATTGGGGATCTGGAGAAAGAGGGAGAAACCAGCCCAAAACTGACTGTGGTCTCGGTGTGCTCTTAAATGAAATTGTACTTTACTTTGTGTGTACTTGTCATCCTCCCAGTGTGTACATCCCCCACTGTTGCCAGTGGTGAGGACTGATGGTCTTTGATTACTCGGCCAGTGTTTGGGTGTCATATATTAATTGGTGGACAGTGGTGGGATATCCGCATCACATATTAATCGGTTTGCAGTGGTGTGGATATTGAATTCCTGTACTTTCAATCAGCCACACAGTGAACATTCAGAGTTCATATCACAATTGTTTTATTTTTTTTTGTTAACTTAGTAAGTCAGGGAGAGCAGGCAAGTATGTCAGCAGAGGAGTATAACAAGCTGACAAGGAGCCAGTTGGTTGAGGTATTACAGGCTAAAGGAATGGTGCATGCCAACCTGACTAAAGCAGAAATTATTGCAGCCTTGGGCACAGCTGTATCACGGACCAGCAATCTGGAGGACAATCAGACTGGCCTTGGGGAGGTACAATTCTCAGACAATGGAGAGTTCAACCTTTCCACAGAGGAATTAAAAATCTGTCTGGAGTTAAACTTGAACTGGAGGCCAAACATTTGGAAATAGAAGCAGCAGAGAGACTGAGACATCTGGAAACTGAGGACAATGAGATGCAGAGGAAACACGAAAAGGAGATGCTAACACTTCGCCACGATCCTCGATGCAATGGGGAAGGGAGTAACCAAACCCCAGAAGCAACAAAGGTCAGTAAATCTCTTCCACAATTTACAGAGAGGGATAATTTTGATAGTTTCATTCATATGTTTGAAAGGGTATGTAAACAGTATAATGTTGAGCAAGGGCTCTGGGTACGGTTCCTGACCCCTTTAGTCCATAGTAAAGTTGAAACTGCTATTTCTATATTGTCTGATACTGATTGCTTAAATTATAATACAGTCAAAATTGTTTGTTAGAATGTTTTAAATTAACCCCTGAAGCTTATAGGAAAAAGTTTTGTGAGCATAGATGCAAGGCAGATGGAAGTGAGTGTGAATATATTGCTTCACTAAGCACTGATTTTCATAGGTGGGTGAGTAGATGTTAGGTCACCAATTTTGAAGGGTTGGCAGACCTTTTGGTGAGGGGAACAAGCCCATAGCACTTTGCTGAAGACATGACAATCTGCTTAGCTGATAGGCAATGCAATACAGCAGATGAGTTGGGGGAAAACAGAGACCTATACCTAGCACGCAGGGCATCACTGCACAGGAAAAGGATACCCAGTGCTGCTCATGGGTATAAGGGAACCCATGGTGGGCAGCCTAGACCACCCCAACAGAGTCCGTCAGTAGCAGGGGAAGCCACTAGTCCAGGTACACATGCATGACCAAGGGTTAAATGTTTTAAATGCAACCAGTGGGGGCATGTAGTATATAGATGTCCATGGAGGTAAGGTGGGGAACAAAATGTGGGAGAGCCAGTAAGTCAAAATGACAAAATGCCAGCAGTAAGTTATCTACAGACAGCAAGGGTACACAACTACCACAAGAGGTTATATCTTATCTTAGTAAATGGGAAAGAGGCCACTGCTAAGAGAGACACAACCTCTGACCTAACCATTATGAAACCTGCAATGGTTAAACAGGAGCAGTACTTGCTTGGGTAGTCTACTCCAGTCAGAGCATTAGGAGGGACCCAATTCCAAATACTTTTGGCTAGGGTTCACCTTGACTGGGAGGGTGGAAAAGGAAGCCAGTAAGTAGGTGTGTTTGAGAATATCCCTGCAGATATCCTGACAGGGAATGAGTTTGGTAATGTAGTACCTTGTGTGCAGGCAGCTAAATGCAGTCAGGCATGGAGACAAGCATGTGGGTCTGGTAGCCTGAGGGGGACCCAGACAGACCACACACTTGCAGCCAGGACTAGTGAGGTGGTTACTTCAAGGAGGGAGCTACCCTGTAGCAGTGAAACTGAAGGTGAGCCACAGCTGCTTGTAGGTACTGATGTTCCCTTGGACAGAGTGACTGCAAGGGCAGAGGTGAGAAGTAGTACCCAGGCTGATGTCAGAGGATACCAGACTTCTGATGGAAGGGGAGCTGGGAAGGTTTACCAAGAGAGAGTTGAGATAGGCTCAGCTCTCAGACCCTACATTTCAAGACCGGAGAGAGGTAGCTAGTGAGGCACCTAATTTTCAAGGGAATGGGGAATCTGTATACTGGGACAAAGGGTTACTGTATAGAGAGTGGACCCCTGAGGGAGGGCTAGAGAGTGACAGAATATAGCAGTCGGTAGTGCCCAGAGCCTACCATCTGGGACTTCTAGCCATAGCCCATGATATTCCCTTTGCAGGTCATATGGGCATAAAGCATACCAAGAGACGTATTATGCAGAACTTTTTTTGGCCTTTGATTTCTAGGGATGTAACAGAGTACTGCAGTACCTGTGAGCAGTACAGACAATGTGAAAGCTCCTTTGATGCGTTTTTCTGTGATTCAGGAGCCATTTCAGAGGGTAGCTATGGATATTGTGGAGGCCTCTAAGCACCCCAATTTCCACAGGGCAAAGGTATATCCTAGTGGTAGTAGATTATGCTGCCAGATATCCTGAAGCGGTAGTCCTATCCTCCATTGAGGCAGAAAAGGTGGCAAATGTTTTGTTAGAGATTTTCAGCAGGGTAGGTTTCCCAAAAGAAATATTGACTGACAGAGATGCCAGTTTCATGCCAGACCTGCTGGCTTCTCTGTTGAAGCACTGTGAGGTGAAGCACCTAAAGACCACCCCAACCATCCCCAGACTAATGATCTGATTGAGAGGTAAAATTCTACACTCAAGACCATGCTACTGGCATTTTAAGACCAGTTTAAGAGGGAGTGGGACAAATATTTGGCCCATCTGTTGTTTGCTTACAGAGAGGTGCACCAGGAATCCAAGTTTTTTTTTTTACCCTTTGAGTTGCTGTATGGGCATAGGGTGAGGGGACTTCTACATTTGATTCAAGATGAGTGGGATGGTGAGTGTGAATCCCACAAGGAATATGTTGTGGCATATGGCTTAAACCTCAGGACAAGGCTCAGGGAACTCAAGGGCTTGGCCCAGAAGAACCTGGCAGAAGCCCAGCAGCAGAAAAAGGTCTGGTATACCAGGAATGCTCAAGGTACAGAGTATGCTGTAGGGCAGCAGGTTATGATTCTCATTGCTGTCAGACACAACAAGCTGCAGGCAGCTTAGGAGGGACCCTTCAAGTTGGCTAGGCAGGAGGCAGGGGCATAAATTGTACCATGTTAACATGATGAAACCATACCATGATAGGGAGACTCTTGTGCTGAGTATTTGTAGTGGATGGCAGGAGGAGTCTGAGGGGGATCTGGTGACTGATCTCCTCAGTGATGCTCGGATTGACACCTCAGTGGAAGAGGTAGCAGTGTCCCAGCAGCTGTCCCCTACCCAGATTTGAGAAATCCAAACAGTGTTACAGGAGTTTGGGGACATGTTCACTGGGAAACCAGGGTGCACCCACCTGGTGCAGCATCATGTAACTACAGGATCCCAAATTCCTATTAAGCAGGCCCTTTATTAGGTGCCTGACAGAGTCAAACAGACTCTGAGGGAGGAGATACAGGAAATGTTGGAACTAGGGGTAATCCAGGAGTTCAGCAGTCCCTGGGCATCCCCAGTGGTGCTGGTACCAAAGAAAGATGGCAACACCAGGCTCTGTGTGGACAACAGGAAATTGAATAGTCACACAGAGTTAGATGCTTACCCCATGCCTAGGACACATGAAGCCCTAGAGCAGCTGGGTGGGGCTCAGTATCTTACCACTAATGATCTTACCAAACCCTTCCCCTGGATAATGCAGTAGAATACTTTAATGTCAAATTCGTAGAGATTTTAAACCAACTAGCCCCACTAAAACTATAAGATTGCGAAGTAACCCTGCACCCTGGTTAAACAAAGTCACAAAAATCTTACTCAAAACTATAGACAAAGCTTGGATAACTTGGCAAAAATACAAAACTCCCGTAACTAGGCAAAGCTTTGCTGGGCTCAGAAATAAAGCAAAAATGCAGGTTAGGTTGGACAAGAAACACTACTATATTTCCCTACAAAGTAAACATAACAACAACCCACAGAAATTCTGCGCTGCAATGACTAACATCCTCCAGCCTGGTAAAGCCACCACACCACCCCCAGATATCATAGGTACTGATCCACACATAGCCTCTAGTTTTAATAACTACTTTACCTCTTCAATACTGAACCTGGTAAGTACAATATCACCCATGACCCAACATCAACCCTTAAAATACCAGACTAACTCCACCCCCTTCACTTTTAACCCAGTTCAAACTACAACCATTCAAAATCTCTTAGCTAAACTCAAACCGACCACCCTAGCTGCCGACAGTCTCCCAGCTCAGTATCTCCAAATTGCATCCAAGGCCATCACCTACCTGGTCTCCTTACTCATTAACAGATCTATCTCCTTGCATTCCATTCCTTCATTATGGAAAACCTCATATATCATCCCTCTCCACAAGGGAGGTCCATCTACTGACCTCTCCAACTACCGTCCCATTGCTATCCTATCACCCCTCTCAAAAAGTCTAGAAAAATGTATCCACCACCAAACCCTTACCTATCTGTTAACTAACAACCTTCTAACTAAAACCCAACATGGATTCAGACTTTCCCATAGCACCAACACTGCTCTGATTAACTTTTCCAAAACCATAAACTCGCATAGGAACCAAGGTAAGCTGATCTCTGCCACCTTCTTAGACCTATCCAAGGCATTTGATACAGTTTCTCATAGCAAACTCCTCACCTGCCTAGCAGAACTCAACCTTGATGACTCCACCCTAAAATGGTTTAACAGTTACCTAAACAACCGGTCACAATTTGTCAAATGGGGCAACTCCCTATCCCCCCACTCCCTGTCAGATGCGATATCCCACAAGGTTCAATCCTTGGTCCCCTTCTCTTCAGCATATTTACAAATAATATCCACCTAGCTACCACTAAAGCCAACATTGTCCAGTATGCGGATGACACTACTCTAATCTGCTCATCCAATTACTACAAATTAAAGCCCAGGAATCCTTCACTGAGGTAGAGAACTGGCTAAACAGCTACCAAATAATACTAAACCCCAAAAAAACACAGCTAATACTATTCCACCCAATCAATCACTCCTCCGCCACCTTTACCATCATGTCAACCAATGGCACCCTCATCACCCCAGTAACTGAGACCAAACTCTTAGGCATCACTATTGATCAACAACTTAAATTCAACAAGCACGTATCCCAAACTATCTCTAAAGTCCATAAAAAACTCGGTTGCCTATATCGTTGCATACTATTCCTAACCACCGAAACTAGAACAACAATAGCCAGAACTCATCTCTTATCAACACTACTATACACCTCTCCAGTCCTCACCAATATTAACAAAACTAACCTGAACAAACTCTCCACATGCTACAATAAAATAGCTAGGTTCGCTGCCAATAATAGATCACATTCCCACCACTGCCAATCCCTAATTAAACTGCACTGGTTAGGATTTCCAAACTTCCTACACTACCACCAACTGATCATAGCCCATCAAATTCTTTTTCATCCGGGGAAGAGCCCTGCCCTAGCTGACATACTAAACTTTCACAACCTCAAAAGGGAACTACATTCATGTAACCAAAACCTGATTGAAATTAACCCATGCAATAATAGTGCTGGGGAGGCCCTATTCTCTTATGATGTTGCTAAAGTATGGAACACCCTCCCACCTGAACTTAGGCTACAAAGTCACACAAGCACCTTCAAGGGCCTTAAGTCACACCTCAATGATAACCCTTTCTGCAACTGCAAAGACCCCCCTTGAACACCCACTACTCCATATAAGTGACCCACTGTATGCCTCCATTACATACACTATATTCTCACCTGATATACTCACCTGATATGTACTTTTTTGTAAATATTGTAAATAAGGGTTCTACTCCTGAGTATCTTATTGTGTGAGTATCTTATTGTTTTACAAAATTGTTCTTGTACTTCTTTGTTTCCCTTACCTTGTATACCAGTTTTTTATTGTTATCTAAACCATGTATGTATTCTGTTAACTTCCTCTGAGCTTTTCTCCCCAGGACTCCACTGAAAATGGACACTTTGTGTTCAGTTGGATTTATTTTTTTATTTTATTTTATTTAACATTTTGTTGACCGGGAATGTCCGACTAGGTTCCACAGATACGGTTTTCAGCGAAGGCCCGGGGAGAAAATGCTCCAGAAGCATTTGTGTCCAGTTGGATTTATCCTGGGAAAATAATGTTAAAATAAATAAATTAATAAAATAAGTACCCTTGACTCCCAGCACTAGAGAGAGGTCAGCCTTTGTGACACTTTTCGGGTTGTATGATTTCACAAAGATGCCCATTAGGATGAAAAATGCCCCAGTAACTTTCCAGAGGCTGGTAGATCATATCCTAGTAGGAGCAGGAGATTTTGTTCTTGCTTACCTGGATGATATTGCCATCTACAATCATTCCTGGCAAGAGCACCTTCAGCATGTCAGGGAGGTGCTGGGCAGACTACAGAGGGCAGGGTTGACCATTAAGCCCAGCAAATATCAAGTGGGTATGGCAGAGGTCTCCTACCTGGGACATAGAGTTGGAAGTGGGAAGATCAGGCCAGAACCTGCCAAAGTGGAAGCCATTCAGACATGGCCCCCCTGTTACCAAAAAGCATGTGAGGGCATTCTTAGGGACAGCAGGGTACTACAGAAAGTTTGCCCTCAATTATAGTACCATAGCTGCTCCCCTCACAGACCTGACAAGGAAAAACAAGCCAGATAAAGTAGTGTGGACTCCACCATGTGAACAGGCATTCCAGAAGCTTAAAAGAGCTTTGGTAGGACCCCCCTGTGTTAGCTAGTCCAGATTACAGTAAATAATTTGTTGTGCAGGTGGATGCTTCAAACCATGGGGTGGGGGCTGTACTCAGCCAGGTTTCCTCAGAGGAAAAAGAGCACCCAGTGGTATATCTCAGTTGCAGGCCTCAACCCAGGGTGAATGCTATGCTGCTGTAGAAAAGAAATGCCTAGCCATAATGTGGGCACTGCAAAAACTTCAGCCTTATCTGTATGGAAGGAAATTCACTGTAGTTACAGACCACAGTCCATTAACATGGCTACATCAAGCCAGCCAGCAAAAAGCCAAGTTACTAAAGTGGAGCCTAGGGTTGTAGACATATGATATGACAGTGCAGCACCGCAGTGGGGTTAGTAATGCCAACACAGATGAGCTCTCAAGACAGAGTATGAGGTAGTGTATTCCCAGATAGACTCACCCTCTTAAGCAGTATTTTTCAAGGGTCACTTGAAAAACTAACTTGAGTTTTCAGAGTGGGGGGATGTCACAAAAGGAAGTATTGCCAGCCCAGCTAGCTGGAATGTTGTAAATAATTCTATGTCATTTGTGAATATTGATATAATTTATACAGACGTGTGTGTTAAGTGCTGAGCTTAAAGGATGTATCCACAGTGTACCCTACTGGAAGACAAAAAAATGTTTATAAACTTTTGTACCTGTGTAAATGTATATGCTTTAATAGTGGGAACTAGGACATAGAGGGTTAACTTGCAAAACTTCAAGAAAATAGTTGAAATTTAATTGATTTTTATAGTTACTGGGCCATAAACAAGAGATGTTATCTTTCAGTTTCTGTCAACAGGAGACAGGATGTCTGTTCTAGAGGACTCTCTTTGTTGCCTTGAAAGTGAGAGAATTACTAGGCTTGAGATGCAGAAGTGTTTTATTGTTTTATGACTTCCGTTCTCTGCAAACATCTAAGAAAAGTCTCTGTTTATGTATTTTTCACAGGGGGATGCTAAATGCTACCTCAATGGTTGTTTAGAGCCTGGGAACTGATGTCAGGTGACATAAAGTGATGTCATGCTGCAAGTATCCCAGCAGTAATATTTGATATCAATTTAAGAACTGAGAGAGGGAAAATTGACATTTTATATTTGTCTTTGACCTGACAGTATCAGCTGGGAAACATCCATACACCACTTTTCCTGTCTGTTCTTCTGTATCTAAGGTAACTAGGGCACAGTAATTTCTCTTAGTTACAGTTAGGAACATAGTGAAGTATAGCTTAGATGTTTTCTTTATTTATTTCAGACTGTCCTGCAATGTTGTTTTAAATATTTCCTGTGATTTTGAACTCTGAAGTTACTGTGATGATTTATTGAGTATTTTCTTGTTCTTTTATTATTTATTATTAAATATATTTAAACCTTTCAATTGTAGCTGGTCTGTTTAGAGATATTTAAGCTCTTAGAGTACTTGCATATCTATTTGGTGACATTGTGCAGGCCACTCCTAATAGCCTGGCCCTTGGTCAAACTACCATTTGGATTAAAAGTAACATTACACAGTAGGATTAGACACCCTTTATTAAGGGCCTTAAAGTAGCTAATAAGGAGTGACTGGTGGCAGACAAAACTACCTAATAGTTTGGGCAGAAGGGGGCATAGCTAGTAAATCTTTGCCAGCCTTTGCCAGGTGTGTGTGCATGTATAAATCAAACCCCTAACTGTGTGTGTCAGCTACTTGAGTAGGGACACAAAGCACTGGTTAGACAGAGAGGGTGTAGGAGGTCTTGGCATGCAGCTGAGATCTCAAGTCTGTAACTGTGCCAGTTGGGAGTCTTATTGGGGATCTAGAGAAAGAGAGAGAAACTGGCCCCAGACTGACTGTGGTCTCTGTGTGCTCATAAGGTAAATTGCACTTCACTGTGTGTGTGTACTTGTCATTCTCACAGTGTGTACATCTCCCACTGTTGCCAGTGGTGATGATTGAGGCTCCTTGATTACTGGACCAGTGCTGGGTCATCACAGCAGTGATAACTACCTTATAGTCTGGGCCAAAGGAGGCATAGCTATTAAACCTGTGAAAGCCTTTCCCAAGTGTGTTTGTGTGTGTGTGTGTGTGTGTGTGTGTGTGTGTGTGTGTGTGTGTGTGTGTGTGTGTGTGTGTGTGTGTGTGTGTGTGTGTGTGTGTGTGTATGTGTGTGTGTGTGTGTGTGTGTGTGTGTATGTGTGTGTGTGTGTGTGTATGTGTGTGTGTGCGTGTATAAATCAAATCTCAAAGAGTGTGTGTGGGTGTCAGCTGCTTGGGCAGGGACACGAAGCACTGGTTGGACAGAGAGGGTGCTGGAGGTCTTGGCTTGGCCACTCAGTTGAGATCTCAACTCAATAGTTATGCCAGTGGGGAGTCCTATTGGGGATCTGGAGATAGAAGGGAGAAACCAGCCCTCAACTGACTGTTGTGTCTGTGAGCTCTTAAGGGAAATTGTACTTGATGCAGAGAGCTGCATCTGGTAATACTGTGTGAATCTTGTCATCGTCTAAGTGTACATCACCCCCACTGGTGATGATTGAGGCTCCATGACTATTGGTTCAGTGGTGGGGTGTCACATATAGAATACGCTGATCAAATTAAAATGGCTAAAAAATTATCTGAATGATAGTTTAAGATATAGTAGTTGTGTAAAATCTTATCATAACAGTAGAAGTCCTTGGCTTCACTGCTGCAGTGTTCTTAACATATGGAGATTCACTGTCGTGGAAGCCCAATGTCTGGCCAGTCTACCAAAGTCTTCTGTTGCTTTAAAGGTATGCTGAACATCACCCAAAGGCTTCTTGCGTAGCATAGGGCATAAAGGTGATGTTCAGGCTTACCATAGTCAGAACTGATTGCCCCAATAGGAACACTAGTCTAAGGACCCCAAGAGGTAATCTGTACATCGAGGAAGGCAAAGAACTAGTGGGAATGAGGGATGGAGTGAATATTGCAGCAGTGAAGGCAAGGACATCTGCCGTTATGGTAAGATTTTACACAACTGTACTATGTCCTTACATTCACTGCTGCAATATTCTTAACATAGGGGATAGTGCCCAAGCTCAAGAGGAAATTAGGGAGGGAGAAGGAGCAGAAAAGTCTCATAAAAAGCCATGAAGAATGGCACTAGCAAAACCAGCCCTAGCTCTAGAGATGCCATCTAACTTGTAGTGCTTGGTAAAGGTATGCACAGAGGTCCAGGTAGTTGCTTTAAGAATAGAATTAGTATCTAAGCCCTTGAAAAAAAGCACAAGAAGAAGCCATAGCTGTAGTAAAATGATCCTTGACTGAAGCAGAAAGACTCTTGCTATGAAAAGTGTAACAAAAAGAAATAGCCTTAGAAATCCAAGAAGAAATAGTTTGCTTGGATACTGCAAGTCCCAAAGATCTATCTATAACTGATCAGGTTTTATAAAAGCCTTAGTCTTATCAAAATAAACCCTGAGTTGTGTATGCATGTCCAAAGTATGCAGCACCCTATCAGTGTCAGTTTACGGAGGGTAAAAAAGTAGGCAGATTAATGGACTGATTAAGTGATAGCTCATAGGTTCATAGGTAGGTACTAGGCTATTGGCCCAAGGGCCTACGTAAGCCAGGCCAACAAGTTTGATGGCTTTCGCCACCCAAGAAAGTTATTTTCCTGTGCCACTGTCGAGCAGAGGCACAGAAGTGACCCCCGGGGTGTATTTCCTATTTCCCATCCACTCATCAAGATTTTTCTTGAAGAGTGCTAATGAAGAACTTTGCTTGACATAGATGGGTAGCCTGTTCCAGAGTATGGGAAGTCTCTGGGACAGGAATCTATCCCTCCAGCATGTCCTGTTTATTGTGGTGACAAGGCTGAGGTCCCTAGAGTGTGTAGCTCAGAGGGATTGGGATTTCTTTAGGTGTAGCATGTCCAGCAGCTCTGGGTTTGACATAGCTTTATATGTTAGGCAGAGATCACCTCAGAGTAGGCGATATGCTACAGAGTAAAGCTGGAGTTTTTTGAGGTGGTCAGTGTAGGGCATTTGTTTGAGGCTACTAATCCTCTTTGTGAGGTACTTCTGTGGCCTTTCCAACTGCTGCAGATGTCTTGTGAGGTACATTCCAAAAGGGGCATTGTACTCTATAATGGGTCTAATGAGTGTTGAGTAAAGGGGAACAATGACCTCCTTTTTCCTGGATGAGAACCCTTTTATGATGTGGTGTGCCATGTAGAAGGACTTTCTGACTGCTGTAGCGATGTGACTATCAAAGGAGAGACTACTGTCCACCTGGCTCCCAAGGTCTCTTATCACACATTCGGTGTTAAGTAAATTGCTGCCTATGTGGTAGTTCATGGGTACAGAGTTTTTACCAAAGGGGATGACACTGCACGTTTTGGCATTGAGCTTGAGGCCATAGCTCTGACATCAGGCATCTGTCTCAGCGAGGCCCTTCTGTAGGATGTCCACATCATTTGGGGACTTGACTATGGCTTCTAGTTTGCAGTCATCTGCGAACTTCATTAGCCAGAGGCCTTCTGTGTTAACCTGTACTTCAGAGAAATAGATACCAAACAGGAGAGGTCCCAGGATGGAACCCTGTGGTACTCCACTTGTCACTGCTTTGAGGTCAGATTTGGAGTCTGCAACTTTTACAGTGTGGGTTCTGTCAGTGAGCCAGTTGGCAACCCATCGTGTGACGTAGGGATTTATACCTAGTTTAGTGAGTTTAGCTATAATTCCAGAATGGGGGATGGTGCTGAAAGCCTTGGCAAGGTCAAGATAGGCTGTGTGAACCACCTTACCCTCATCTACGGCTTTAGTGACTGCCTCAAAGAAGTCAATCAGGTTCAGGAGGCATGATATGCCTTTCACAAACCCGAACTGGGTGGGATCCTCGTCAGGCTAATAGGTCGATAGTTCCTGGGAACATTGGTGGTTCCCCCTTTGTGGATTGGGATAACTGTTGCTGTGCACCATTCATACAAAGCCTGATGCAAGGCTATTATTGAACATGGTGCTTAAGTGGGGAGCCAGTTTGTTCTGAAGTTTGTGTAAAACGCAGCCTGGGATGTTGTCCGGTCCCATGGATGCTGTGTTTTTGGCTTTAGAGAGTGCAACTTTTACCTGCGTAGTTGTAATTACAGAGACTCTGCATTCTTCCTGTATAGATATAGGCCCTTTAGGGGTTGAGGGGGGTAAAGTTAGCACTGAACCTATCTGCCAGGATGTTGGCAATATCAGTTGGTTCTGTAATTTTCATGCCGTCGTGCTGTAACTCAGAGCAGATCTGGGTGTAGCCATCGAGAATCTTGACATAGCAATAGAATGCTTTGTGGTTGTCCTTAGAATTAGTGGCGAGTTTGTTTTCATAGCTAGCTTTGGAGGATCTTATAAGGAATCTTAGCTTCTTACTGAGGCTGACCAGGGAGCTCCTCCACTCATGGGATTTTACTCTCTTTTGCAACAGTTTCTTCCTTCTGTTGTACAGCTTGTTTATGGCAGGGGACCACCAGATTGGCTTCCTTTTTTTGGAGGATAGTGTCTTGGTTCTGTTTGGGATAGCATGATCCATGCACTTGTGTAAGTGCTTATAGAGTGCACTTGTGTAGGATTCAGCAGTTGTAACTGTATTGTCCATCTGCATGGGTGTCATGACGTTCACCACTTCTGTCTTAAGAAACATGAAGTTGGCTTTGGAGAAATTTTTTACAGTGGTTTCCTTAATGGGGGGTGGGGACAGGATGTGGATATCAAGGGTGATTAGCTTTTTGTCGGATCAGACCAACGAGGAGTTGACTTCAGGTGTGGAATACTGGTCACTCATGTTGGCAATGACTAGGTCTAGGATATTGTTGCCCCTGGTGGGGGTGTGGATAAGTTGATCGTGGGCATTGGAGTTTAAGAATTCCAGAAAGCGTTGAGCTAAGGAGTTGGTACACGAGTAGTTTTCCCAGTTAATTGTGGGGTAGTTGAAGTCACCCATTATTAGGGTGTTTGAACCTTAATATTTTCCAGTACATCAAGAAAAGAGGAGTGGGACTCCTGGGACATGGTGGGGGATCTGTAGCAAGCTATAATTTGGATTGCAGTTTTGCACAGAGTTAGTTGCACTTGGATAACCTCGGATGCATTATGCTGAGCAACTAGCCTGGAAGTGTGAATATCCTTAATGAATATGGACACACCTCCACCTTTGGTGTTTCGGTCCAGGTTACATGACCGAAAAGTGTGGTATGAGTTATAGCCTGGTTGTGCAGGGGTGCTCTCTGGACCCTTGAACTAGGTCTCAGTCACTGCACAGATATTGATGTTCTCCATTTTAAGGAGTGCCTCGAGTGAGTGCATTTTGAGATTTAGACTTCTAGCATTGAGTAGCATTAGCCTCAGTTTTTGCTTGCCTGTTCCTGTTATGGTGGTGAATTTGTTATTTGATCATTGCCTAAAAAAAGCACTATGGGGCAGCAAGAGCCTTAGCCAGTATCTGGAATCCCAGGGGTGACAGGTGCAGGCCCATCTGTGGCAAAGCATCATGGTCTGTTGACCATGTCATTCCAAGCAGACAGATACTGGATCCACTTAGAATGACACCAGAAGCTTAGCCAATTGTTGAAGTCAATTATTTTGTCCTTGTACTGCGGTATCATTCTGGGTGATGGCAGAATGCTACTCAGGGCTAGGGTCATACCTGCCTGGGCTACAAGATCGGAGAGCTCTTCCATGTCTCTTTTCATGTAGTCCAGGGAGGTACATCTCAGGTCATTCACACCAACATGAACAATGACAGAGTCATATTTGTACTTGTTGTGGAGTGACCTGAGTGCGTGGGTTATGTGGCGGATCCTGGCACCCGACAGGCAGCTGACAGTAACCTTCTCCTTGCTTAGCCTGGTGAGTGGGACATCAGTGTGCCTGAATATAGAGTCACCTATGACTAGTGTGTTGGGTACGTTGTTTTGCCTTATTGGCTGTGGTTGAGTGGCACACTGAGTCTGTGGGCTATGTGTCATTTGGGTTGTGTTGGGGGATGGAGGTTGCTTGTGTTTCTGCTTTGAAGCTCTCTATTGCTTAGACAATATATTATTGAGAGCCTCTGTGAATGTTTTTTTGTTACTATGTGTGGATTTTGGTGGTGTAGATTTAGTGAGACTATGTGATGAGTGTGGTGTGGTGCAAATGTTTACCTTCTCCTCATGACTGTCAAGTTCAGTCTTGGTTGGAGAGAGCTTTACCGCCAGTTTGGCTAGATAAGTGCATCTCTCACAGGTTGTAGTGTTGGGTGGTAGGAGGAGAGGGTTATCTGTGTACATGAGGCAATTTCTGCACAGATTCATCAGATAGACAGGAGAGAACACTGGGAGCTGACCCTTGGACATGCCTGAATAAAAAACTATTTTCCTCTAGATAAGTGAGGAAAGTGAGTACAAGAGCTGTTTTTTTCTAAGCAAGTGGGAAAAGTAAGTACAAAAACTGTTTTCCTCTAGGTAATGAGGAAGGTTGAGTGCTATAGTAATTAGTAGCTTATTTATTGCTTACAAGTTCTGAACAAGTGCTGAGCACGAATAAGCAAATTTAAGTGCTAAAACTAAGAATCTGTATCTGCACTAGTTGAGTTACAGGACAGAAACAAGTGCAAATGCAGGCTTTCAAATGAGAAAGTTGAGAGAGATGGAAGAGATTGCCCAAGCAGCCAATAACTACAATTTCTGCTTACCACTCCCACTGATAAGGTAAAAGGCTTCCCTCCAACACAGAAAGGCTTGGGGGGGCTCAGAAGCTTACATACAGTCCTGGATACAGCAAATCTGTATCTGGAACACTAGTTACAGGAAAGGTAGGAAACAGGCTTACAGTTTTTTTTTTTCAGAAAAGTAGCAAAAACAGTAGTAAAAACAATTCACATGCAGTGCAAGCTAGCACACTTGAGTATGTAGCAATATTAGACCAAACACAGTTTAAAATATGCAATTAAATTAAAAAAGGACTAAAAGCAAGTGCAGAAAGAGTTTATTAGGTAGAATGTGGTAAAGAGATGGGACTGGGGGAGTGTCCCAGATCAAATCTACAGTGGGGCGGGCAACTGCAAAAGCCACCAAATTTAAACTACAAGCCAAAAATAGGAAGGGTGGGTGGGACAAAACAATTTCAACAGAAATCTAAGCAACAACTAACAGTACAAACTCTAAAACCAAAAATATATACTCAGCTCTGTATATTTGCAGATAGATTGGAAAGCAGTTTCTCAGAACAGGGAGGCAACAGTTTCAGCAGAGATCTAAGCAACAACTAACAAACTCTAAAACCAAAAAAAGTATACTCAGCTCTGTATATTTGCAGATAGATTGGAAAGCAGTCTCTCAGAACACAGGTTCCAGCATTACCCACCTTAGGCATAAAATAAGGGTTAGTATGCAAGGACACTCTGTCCTCATGAAAGATCAAAAAAGGAGGACAAGCCATAAGGGCCTGTAACTCAGACACCCATCTGGTAGAAGGAAGAGCTAACAAAAGAACAGTCTTCCAGGAACAATTTTACAAGAAAACTGAAGCAGCGGGCTCAAAAGGAGCCTCAGTCAACCTTCCCAAAACAAAACTGAGATCCCAGGGAGGAGAAACAGACTTCCTGGATGGTCTAATATTAATGATGTCTTTAAGAAATTGTTTCACCTCAAATCTAGAAGCCAAAGGAGAAGAAAAAGGCAGACAAGCAGAGATAGCTGATAAATAGGCCTTAATAGAAGAATAGGTCAAACCAGCATTGAACAACTCACACAAATTAGAGAGAACCAAAGGATCACCCACAGCAAGTGGGTTCAGGTTAGCAAACCTCTTCCATTTGAATAAGTAAAATTTCCTAGAAGTAGGTTTCATGGCCTTCTGCAAGATTTGCAGCACATCCTCAGAAAAAAAAGGTGTCTATGAGGGATCAAAATCCTATCACCCACAGTGTCAGTTGAAGCGTGAGACAGGTGGGGATGGGTTTAACATAGCGAGACAGCTTTAAAAAAAGCAATGGAGATCTTGCTTTCTCCGTTGCTTCCACCCACAGCTCTGATGTACTGCGTAAGCATACGCATGCGCAGTACATCAGAACTGCCGCAGAATACCAGACAGCTGTGGAAGGGCAGCAAGAAGGCATTATACAATGCCATTATTTAAGAAAAGTAAGTATAATAGCAATAACCCACTTCTGGGTGTGGGTAATGCTGGATTTACCCATGGTTGTCTATGTTTGGCCACTCGGGCTTCGCCCTCATGACCAAACCACACCAACCGTGGGTAAATCCAGCATTACCCACACCCAGGCATGGGTTATTACTATATTAATATAGTACAAGAATTTGCAGGTGTGTCTATTTCATAGTACTAGTACATAGATGCATGTAATACCAGTATTTAGTTATTTATAGTAGCTACAACTGCCAAACATTCAGTTCACAATGAAAGCAATGGTTGTTTGCAAATTGCAGACATTATCCTAAAGACTTAGAAAAGCAGATGATGAAATATATTAGCCAGTGTGTCTATTTTTAAGGTGTTTTCTTAATGCTGGTTTAAACTGTTTTATAGATTTTTTTTATAAATTCTTTATTTGACTTTACATGTTAGATGGTTTCCTATACAAATTTTTAATCCATGGTCTGACTAGTGTATTATTTTCATTGGTGTTTATTAAGGTACAATTTTGTTCCTTTAAAGGAAGTCTTCTCTTCAGTTGCAAGCAATATCCTGGAGGGTATATATGTGCAGGATTGTATGGTCACCAATTATGAGATAACATTGCACCCAGCTGGGACATCTGTCATCTGTTGCATTTGCAGTCAGCAATGAATACTTTTAAATAATGTATATTAAGCATTCATTTGATGATGTATATAGTAAGGACAGCTAGCGCCGATGGTTATAAAAGAGAATCAGAAGGGTAGTTTGAATTTTATTTCTACTCAAGCTAAGAATCTTAAGTTCCAAGGGAGGAAAAGAATTTACTTTTAGTTTAGTTATCTTTAACATTTTAACAATTTTTATGTCAAGTAAAATGAATTTACAGGCAATGGTTTTCCTTTTGTTCTCATACACCTGTGATTTTAAGGACAATGGTTATTATGGCGATCATAGAATATCAATTAGCAATAACAATCTTTATGTGACTTATATCAGGTGTCTTCCTTAAAATGTATATCTTTAAATGGGAATGTCCTAAGCAGTGGAAATAAAAGTACTTTAAGTATTTAAAATGCATAAAAACATTTTTATGAAACTCATTTATTGCATGATGATAATAACAGATTAAATGCAAAAGAATGTAAAGTATTACAAGCGCTGGCTTTCAAAAAAAAAGAGAGAAGAGGAAGAACAATCCTATGCAGAAATGTTATTATAATGCCTAGAGTTATTGACTCATACAGAGATGATAAATATATGATGTGTATGGTCATTACTGAACATCAAAAAAAGAGTGTTAACTTAGCAAATATGTTCTGGATCCCAGAATTGGAGCTAAATTCCTGAAGACATGTCTGGAAATTTTAACACGGAATATGAGGGGAATTATAATAATGGCAGGAGATTTTAAATGTATACTTAAATGATGCCAGTGCAATTACCAAACCTAGAACTGCATCATCAGCAAACTCTTTAATAAATATTACTGATGTACATAATCTTATATATTTTAACATTTCTGAATCAAATTCTTTGTTTTACACTCATTATTGTTGTAGATTTTGTACGCAGTCAATAATTGTTAGGTTCTATGTATCTATAGATATGTGTATATATCTATATATATCTATATACATATATATATATATATATATATATATATATATATATATAATTTGGTTTCTAAAACAAAAAGGTTAAGGTGATAGCGTGTCCTTTATTAGATCACATTGCAATGATTTATACAGCAATGAAAAAAAATGGCTTCTTTAATAGACTGCCAACTTGTACAACAAAGTTAAAAGATTAAAAAAAAATGTTTTTTAGCAGAAATAGAACAGTTGTTAGACTTTGATAATAATGGTGATGCTTCTGTTGTGATCCTATTCAACTTACTTTAAGCATATTTATCTGGTAAAGTCTCTATATGGTATTACATCAAAGAAGGCAATGGGATAAAGACCTGTTATAGGTTTATAGGTTCATAGGACGATACTAGACTATTGGCCTGGAGGCCCTTATAAGGCTAGCCAAGAATTTCACCCATGTTTCCACAAAGTCAGCACCTGTTTTCCCTGTCCAGCAGGGGCACAGGTGGGATCCCAGGGGTATATTTTCTGTTTCCCACTAGTTGAGGTACTGTGCTTGACATGGAGAGGAAATCTATTCCACAGATGGGGGAGTCGTTGGGACACAATTCTATCCCACCAACATGTTCTATTAATGTCACAGACCAGGTTGAGACCTTGCATGCAGGTTGCGTGAGTGGAGTTAGACTTACGGATATGCAGCAACTCCATCACGGCTGAGTCTAAGACAGCCTTGTATGCCAGACACAGGTCACCTCTGAGCAGTCTGTACAAGACTGAGTAGAGGGACAGGGATTTTAGCCTATATGTATAAGATAGGTGTTTGAGACCCAGGATTTTCCTGGTCAGGAACCTCTGTGGTCTCTCCAACCGCTGCATGTGCTTGGCAAGGTACATGCTGAAGGGTGCATTGTACTCAATAATGAGTCTGATAAGGGAGGAGTACAGGGATGTTATGACCTCCTTGTTCATGGATGAAATACCCTTAATTATGAGGTGGGCCATGTAGAAAGCCTTTCATACAACAAAGGCAACATGGTGGTCAAAAGTCAGGTTGCTATCAACCTGGGTGCCCAAGTCCCTCACAACTGATTGCATGCTTAGTACTTTGTTATTAATGTGATAATTAATGGGGACACCATTTTCCCCAAAGGGGATAATGATGAATTTCTTGGCATTCAGTTTGAGGCCATGCTTCTGGTACCAGTCATTAGTTTGGGTAAGGCCCTCTTGGAGGATGTTCACATCACTAGGGGAATTTATGACAGTGCCCAGCTTGCAGTCATCTGCAAACTTGGTTAGCCACAGACCACTGGTTTTGGCTTGCATCTCAGAAAAGTATAGCCCAAACAGTAGAGGTCCCAAGACCAATCCTTGGGGTACTCAACTAGTTATGGGTCTACTACTAGAGGTAGTATTTTGACTGAGTGGGTTCTATCAGTGAGCCAGTTAGCTACCCGTCTGGTAACATATGGGTTGATGCCTAGCTGGGAGAGTTTATCTATTATGCCCAAGTGGAGGATATCGTTGAACGCTTTGACTAGATCAAGGTAGGTAGTGTGTACTGTCTTGCCCTTATCCATGGCTTTTGTCACTGTTTTGAAGAAGGTGACCAAGTTTAACAGGCATGATCTCCCTTTGACAAAACCAAACTGTGTGGGATCAAGCATTTGGAGGTTGCCAATATTCTTGTTTATAAGGTCTATGATAAAACATTCCATTACATTGCAGATCAGGCTAGTTAGCCCAATGGGCCTATAATTGCCTGGGTCAGTGGATGTTCCACCTTTGTGCAGAGGGATGACAGTGGCTGTCCTCCATTCTGCTGGGATGAAGTCGGTGTACAGGCTTTGGTCAAATAGGGTGCCTAGTGGTTCTGAGAACTCTTGCCTGAGTTCATGTAGGACACAGCTGGGGATGTTGTCAGGTCTCATGAAGGCTGTAATTTTTGCCTTTGAGAGGGCATTAAAAACCTGCTCCCTAGTGCTGAGGAGAGGGGGGGCAGGTACCGGGGATGTCCTGGTTTACGGAGACGGGCACAGAGGGGTGAGGTTTTCAGTGAACTTGTCTGCCAGCAGGTTGGATATAGCTATCACGTTTGTGTATGCGGCATTCTTGACCACCAGTTCAGAGCAGATTTGGGAGTTACCTTTGAGATTGCAGACATATGCAAAGAAGGCCTTGTGACTGTCCTTAGTGGATGTGGCCAGTTTGGACTCAAAGTTAGCCTTAGAGCATTTCACCAGTGACCTTATTTGCTTGTTCAGACAAAGGAGAGATTGCTTTCAACTTGGCACCTGCTCCTTCTTGGTCCTGGACAGCAATTTTCTCCTTTTTATTATAGAGTCTGTTTATTGCAGCTGTCTACAAGACAGGTTTACTCTTCCTTGAGGAAGATGATTTAGTCCTGTCAGGTATTGCTGAGTCCATGCAATTATATAGGTGCTCATAAAGTTTTTCTGTGTAGGCTCGGACATTAGTGCTTGATTCAACTGAAGGGATGTTGGCTATGAAGCTGCTTATATCTGCTCTCAGGAGGTTGTAGTTTTTTTTGTTCAACCCTGGCAAGGGGGGGGGGGTCAGGGGAAATGGTGACTTTAAAAGTGATTGCTTTATGGTCGGATCTTACCAAGGATGATGACACTGTAGGGGTGCTACAGTGGCTACTCATGTTGGTTAGTACCAGGTCCATGATATTTTCACCTCTTGTGGGGGTGTTGACCAGCTGATCCAATGCATTGGCACTGACAAAGTTGAGGAATCTCTGGCCGTTCATGTCTGAGCTAAAATAGGTCTTCCACTCTATGGTTGGGTAGTTAAAGTCGCCCAGGATCAGGGTAGAGGGTTGAATCTTGATGGATTCAAGTAAGTCCAGATAGGTGGAGTGGGCCTCCTGAGTCATGGCTGGGGGTCTGTAGCTAGCTATGATTTGAATAGGTGTCTCGTCAGTAGTTAACTGCACCTGGAGTGTCTCCTGTGCATCATACTGTTTGACCAGCCTGGAGATGTGTATGTCTTTCATAAATATTGAGACTCCACCTCCTTTGGCTATGTAGCCGTCTGTTTGGGGTCTGAAAGTATGGTAGAGCAAGTAACCTGGTAAGGCTGAGGTGCTCTCCGCAGCTTTGAAACAGGTGTCAGTGACTGCACACATGTCAGCATCTTCCAGGGTGAGGAATGCTTGCAATGAGTGCAGTTGCATATTACTCCTAGCGTTTAACAGCATGACCTTTAAATTTCATTTAAAAGAATTTTTCACATTGATAATTTTGTCCTCATGACTTTGCCTAAAAAAGGCATTATGAGGGAGGCAAGATCCATTCCCAGAAGCCTGAAGCCGAGGGGAGACAGATGAAGGCCATCTCTGGCAAAGCATCGTGGTCTGTCAATCATGTCCTCCCAGGCTGGAATGACACTAGAATCTAAGCCAATTGCTAAAGTCAATCATTTTCTGTTTGTACCGAGGCATCATTCTGGGTAATGGTAGGATGCTGCTTAAGGCTAGGGACCTACCTGCCTGGGACACATATTCAGTGAGCTCCAATCATGTCTCTCTTCATATAGTCCAGAGAGGTACATCTCAAGTCATTCACACCAACAAGGACTATGACAGAGTTATAACAGTACCTGTTGTTGAGAGACATGAATGCGTGAGTGAACTGGCAGATTCTAGCACCTGACAAGGAACTTACCGTGACTTTCCCCATGTCTAGACTGGTGAGGGGCACATCTGTGTGTCTCACGATAGAGTCTGCTATGACTAGTCAATAGTTAACTGCACCTAGAGTGTCTCCTGAGCGTAAGAAAACCTCCGTAAAAACTTCTCCAAAGCCAACTTCATGCTACTCAAGTCAGAAGTGACAAAGTTCATGACACCTATACAGATGGGAACTGAAAGTTTGACTGCTGAATCCTACACTAAGGCACTGTATGAGCACATCCACTAGTGCATGAATCGTGCCATCCCAAATAGAACCAAGATGCTCTCCTCCAAAAAATGGAAGCCAATCTGGTGGTCCCCACCATAAACAAACTTTACAACAAAAGGAAGAAACTGTTGCAGAAAAGAGGAAAATCCCAAGATGCAAAAAACTCCCTTACCAGCCTCAGTAAGAAGCTGAGATCTCTCATAAAATCCTCCAAAGCTAGTTACAAAAATAAAATTGACAAAGATTCCAAATACAACCACAAGGCATTCTATAGCTATGTCAAGAATCTAAATGGCAATGCTCAGATCTGCTCTGAGCTACAACAGAATGGCATTAAATATACTGATCCAAGGATATTGCCAATATCCTGGCAGATCAATTCAGTGCCAACTTCAACCCCCTCTCACCCCCTAAAGGGCCCATCTCAATACCGAAAGATTGCCAAATTCTGGTAATAACGGCCACACAGGTAAAAACTGCACTCTCCAAAGCTAAGAATCCAGCATCCATGGGACCAGATGACATCCCGGACTGTGTTCTACGTGAACTACAAAATGAACTGCCAACTCACCTAAGTGTCATGTTTAATCATAGCCTCACCTCAGGCTTTGTGCAGTTATCCCACTCCACAAGAGGGGATCCACCTTGGATCCTGGGAATTACTGCCTTATCAATCTGTTGAGCCTGATCTGCAAGGCCATGGAATGTATTATCATCAAACTTATAATCAAAGACATTGGCAAACTTTAAACACTGGACCCCACCCAGTTTGGGTTTGTGAAGGGCCAATCTTGTCTCCTGAACCTGATTGACTTCTTTGAATCATTCTCCAGAGCTGTGGACGAGGGTAAGGTGGTCCACACAGCCTATCTTTACCTCGCCAAGGCCTTCAACACCATCTCACACTCTGGAACCATAAATTAACTTACTAAGCTGGGCATCCCTATGTCACTCGATGGGTTGCCAACTGGCTTACTGACAGAACCCACACTGTAAAAGTAGCTGACTCCAAATCCATCTCCAGACAAGTGAGAAGTGGAGTACCTCAGGGTTCAGTCCTGGGACCACTCTTGTTTGGCATCTATTTCTCTGACGTACAGGCCAACACTAAGGGACTCTGGCAAACAAAGTTCATAAATGACTGCAGACTGATTACTGAATCCCCAAATAATGTGAATATTCTAGAAACAGGCCTTACAGAAACAGATGCTTGGTGCCAGAGCCATGGACTTAAGCTCAATGCCAAGAAATGTATAGTTATCCCCTTTGGGAAAAAACATGTACCTGTGAATTGCCACATAGGTGGCAGTACACTAAACACCGAAAGTGTGATAAGAGACTTAGGGACACAGGTGGACAGTGGTCTCATCTTCGATAACCACATCACCACAACAGTCAGGAAATCCTTCTAAGTGGCACACCTCATGAGTAAGGGCTTTTCATCCAGAAAAAGAGGTCATTGTCCCACTGTACTCATCCCTCATTAGACCAATTATAGAACACAATGCCTCATTTGGTATGTATCTTTCAAGACATCTGCAACAACTGGAAAGGCTGCAGAAATACCTCACTAAAGGAATCACAAGCCTAAAGCAGATGCCCTATGCTGACCGTCTAAAAAAACTCACTCTGTCGCATATCGTCTACTCAGAGGTGATCTCTGCTTAACATGCAAGGCCATGTCAAACCCAGAGCTGTTGGACATGCTACATTTAAAGAAGTCCCAATCCTTCAGAGTCACATGTTCCAGGGATCTAAACCTTGTCATCACAATGAACAAAACATGCTGGAGGGATAGATTCCTGAACCAGAGACTCAGCAGACTCTGGAATAGACTGCCCATACATGTCAAGCAGAGTACCGCTTTGGCCCTCTTCAAAAGGAACCTTGACGATTGGATAGGAGATAGGAAATTCACCCCGGGGATCATGTCAGTCACCCTGCTAGACAGGGGTCCAGGGAAGTAAATATTGTGGGAAGAAATAGCCAGGGAATTGTTATGTCTAGGCTTGTATAGGCCCTAGGGCCGATAGCTTAGTACCAACCTATGAACGTATGAACTAGTATGTTGGGTTTGTGGCTGGGCCTTAGAGGGGTGAGACTCAGGCATGTGTACTTTGTGTGGTGCATGGTGCAGTGGGTTGTGATGTGGTGTGTGTGTGTGTGTGTGTGTGTGTGTGTGTGTGTGTGTGTGTGTGTGTGTGTGTGTGTGTGTGTGTGTGTGTGTGTGTGTGTATGTGTGTGTGTGTGTGTGTGTGTGCTTTTGCCTCGGAGGTCTCTTTTGTTTAGGTATGTTTTTGTTGAGTACCTCCACATATGTAGGAATGTACTGTACAAGTGTGAGTGGTGTTAGAGGAGTGGTGCTTGTGGTGTTTGGGCAGACAGCCTTCTCAGTGCCAGATGTACTGGCTTGTGATTGAGACAGCAAGGAGTCTAGGTTCTTAATTTAATTGTATTTCTCACATATTGTGTTCCTAGGTGGTAGAAAAAGACGGTTGTCCATGTACATGAGGCTATTGCTACACTGTCTCAGGATGCCCATATCAACAAGACTAGCAGGAGAAACCACAGAAAATTGTCCATCCATGGTTGTCAGAATCTGTGGAAGAGAGGTAAAGGATGGTAGAGTGGGTATTATCAGAATAGAGTACCTAAAGGTGAGAGTAGGGCTGGATAAAATCACAGTAATTGCAAGGGAGGGCATCAGTTACACAGGAGTGCTGGTAAGGGAAAAATGCAATTAAGATACCTAGCAATGGATTAAAACAATGCAGCGGCAGTGTGCAACAAGCAAACAAGTGCAACACCCTGCAAACACAGGCTATAAATACCAGAAAAAATGGAAGAATCTAGAAGCTCAAATTACTACCCAGTCCTGCTAGCCCCTGCTCTTTCAACCAATCACTCATGCTACAGAAGGTCAGGCAACCCTGTTACTCTCACTAACAGTGAAGACAAGAGAGTACCAGCACAAGATAGCTGCCAGAAAGACAGGATACTCAACAGGCAAAACAACAAGTCCTGGATAACAGCAGGCCTCTATCCAGACTATGCTACCTAAGACACAGAAACCTCACAAAAATGAACAGAAGAGCAAAGATAGAGAACTCACAAACAGAAAATACAACTCTCAGTATGAAAAAGCAGTTTACAGTTAAGTAATTCAATAAAAATGCAATTACAGTAACGAAACACTATCTAGCAATGAAAATACAGTTAAAACACTGTAAAATTGTACAAAAATACAGTGAAAGTAAAAAAAAGCTTTATAACAGTGCAAAATGTAGTAGATTAGCTGTATAGCAAAACTATAAGGGTTAAGAATTGCAATTCAATGAAATAAATGTAAGAAAAAACGTATTCTGCTGTTGGAGCCTCAGGGAATTTTTGCTTTGTCACAGTGATGAATCACCACTCCTCAGCCTGATAATAACAAGCACAGTCCCCAGCAGACACAGGGTATAAATACCAGAAAAGATGGAAGAATCTAGAAGCTCGAATGACTACCCATTCGTACTAGCCGCTGCTCTTTCAACCAATCACTCATGTTAGCAAAGGTCAGGCAACTTTGTTACGCTCACTAACAGTGAAGAAAAGACCCTACCAGCAGAAGATGGCTGCCGGAAGCACAAGAAACTCAACAAAGCAAAACAACCACATCTGGGTAACAGCAGACCTCTATCCAGACTATGCTACCTGACTAGAACACAGAAACCTCACAAAAAAATGTACTGATAGATCACGTAAAAATATACAAAGTAAAATTAAAAACACAAAATGGAAAAAAATGCCTATTATCAGAAATGAAAAAGCTGAATGCAGAACTTCAGAACTCCCCACATCATAAAGTTTCCATTAGTTTAGGAAAAAAATCATATTACATTCTTATTTGCTAATTCCAAAAAGCTTATGCAAGTTAGCTCTTAGATCCAAAATGGTAGCAAAAACTAATCACATCAATTGTATGTCTGTCACTTGTAATAGGAAATGTACAGATGTGGAAGGACTTCTGGAGTGTTTTAAAAACACTATTAGAAAATGAATGCACAAAATAGTAGTGAAGAAAATGAGAAACCAATTGATGTATTTTTAAATAGGAATATATGATAGTACGAAAATCAGTAAAATGAGTTCCTATAACAGAAAAAAGTATTAAGTTAAAAGCTTGAAGGCAAATGAATCTCCAGGTAGCGATTACATCATTTCTGAAATGTATAAATATTACCTTGCAATTATGTATCCCTTTTACCAAAAGTATTCTCAGAAATTAAAACAAAATTTACCATACCTCCATAATGAAAATATGCAATATTTTATCTTTTATTAAAACAGAATAAAGATCTACCTCTGTGCTGTTCTTTTTTTTTTTTACTCAACAAATTTTTATTTTGTTTTTTGAGAAGAAATACAAAACCAGTAAAATTAGATTACAATTCAATAATAGTGAAAGGAACAAAAACATTATTTACAATATTTACAAGTGACCCAAAGGAGAAACAGTACAATAATAATTAATAAAAAATCCAGAGAAGAAGAAGAGAAAAAAAAAAAGTCCACAAAAGTCTATATCTCTTTGAACTCATATGATGGAGATTGTGTCTAGTTGCATTTCTTCTATGAGTGTAAGTATTTTATTCCAGGGGTTGTCTGACCATTTTCTGGGGAACATTCTTTCTTCCTTGACTTTTATCTCCTTTTGTGCAGTCTCCTTAAGTAGAAATATAAAGTCTTCAAAACACGGAGGAGTTGCAGATTTCCATTTCCTTGTGATACACTTTCTGGCAACCGCCAGGATAGTACATAAAAGATATTGATCTCTTTTATTCATAACTACTAATTCATCTATATTCAAAAAAATTAAAGACTTTGTTAAAACAAATGTATCATTACAAATAGCTTGAAGAAAATTGCCAATTTTCTCCCAAAACATTTTAATACAATCATAAAATATATGAGACCAATCCGCTTCACAGCTTAAAGAGCATCTCCAACAAGTAACATTTTGATTTGAGTTGAATTTAGCTATTTTATTTGGAGTATAAAAGGCTCTATGCAAAAATTTCCAGGTGAAGATTCGCCATGTTTGTGTATTAGAAGTTAGTTTAATGGAGTATAGAAGATTATTTTTACAATCGTTTGACAGATTTGTTGATAAACCTTTAGATATAAAATTCCAAGTGCTTTGATCTATTTTAGCCTTGTAGACTATTAAAATCTTGTATAGTTTAGATGTTGAATTTGGCCAGTTATGGTTATCATAAATCAGTTCTTGAATATAGTTTATAAGTTTTGGCTTAGACTTGAAGGACGAATCATTAATAATTTTGCATAAATTTTTAGAGTAGAGTAAAATTTTCTGGAGACTTACTCTGTCTACATTTATTATATTAAATTCATTTGTAACTTGTTGACTAGTTAATGCTTTAAGATTATTTATGCATTGGGCCCAACATATGAGATTATTAGATTCCCAATTAATGAGGGTGTTATCATGAATTTTCTTTTTAAATTTCTTTGATGTATTAAATGGTAATAACAGTTCAAACCATACTTTTATGTCAGGATTTGAGTTTATAAAGGATCTGAATAAATTATAAATATTATTTAAATATGATAGATTAGTAGGTTTTGTTATGTTATTTTGAAGATTAATGCATAATATATGCCAAAATCTATTTTTGTGAATATAGTGTGATGTATTATTTATTATTTTGTTTTCGTTTAAAAATAATCATATGCAGAGATTTCCAAGCAGAAGAGAAATTTGGATTTACCCAGTTTAAAACTAGTTTAAAATGGAGGCTTTGATATACGTCTCTATATCTGGAAAATTAATTCCCCTAATTCCCATGGTCTAATGTGATGAGAAAAGCAATTCTATTCCTTTTTGGATACCAAAGAAAACATAATAGGCTTTTGCTAATTTCTTTCAGAATTGTTTTATTTGGAATTATAGGTATTGCTAGTGCTATATAATTTATTTGTGGTAGAAGAATCATTTTTATTAGCTGCAATCTGTCCTCAAATTTTAGAATCAATTTATTCCAATTTTCCGAGACGTGTTCTTATTGAGTTTAAAATTTTATTATAGTTTAGTGTCAGAGTAGTATCTATTTTATCAGATATAATAATTCCTAGATATTCTAAAGTAGAGACTTTTCTCCAAGTATATGATATCTACTCAAGTGAAGGTCCCCTTTCTGTTAAATAAAATATGTTTTGATTTAGATTTATTAAAACAAAGGCCAGAATTTAGAAAAAATTTCCACTTGCATTTCTAGTTCATGAAGAGATTCATTATTTGGTGATAAAGTTAGTAGTATATCATTGGCAAACAACATAACCTTGGAGTTAAATTTATTATGAATACTTAAGCCTTCAATTTTTGAGTCACTGCGTATTGTAATTGCAAATAGCTCTATTGATAAGGCAAAAAGAATGGGAGACATAGGACAACCTTGTTTAGTGCCTTTAGTTATTTTGAAAGCTTCTGATGTAAATGGACCTAATTTTACATAGGCCAAATTATCTTTATATATATTCTTTATCATATTAATAAAATTTAGAGGAAACTCAAAATGTTCTAGAATTCTAAATAAGTAGTCCCAATTCACTGAATCAAATGCTTTTTCTATATCTAGCGTGATTATGAGAGCCTCTATATTATCTCTATTTAATATTTCAATAATGGTTAGGATTCTTTGTATATTGTCGTAAGCATGTCTGCCATAGATGAAGCCTGTTTGGTCCTCATTTATGATTTGAGTCAAGGATTTTTTAATTCTATTGACTAATATAGACATAAACAATTTGTAATCGTTATTAAGTAGAGAAATCGGTCTATAAGAGCTACAATGGGTTGGTTCCTTGTTCCCTTTTGTTATTGGAGTAATTAATGAATATCGCCAGGAAGGTGGAATTATGTTTTGAGCTTGAATTTCATTTAGAGACTTATGAAGTAAAGAAATTGCAGAATTTGGGAATATCTTGAATAATTCCATTATTATTCCATCTATTCCTGGGGCTTTATTATTTTTACTCTCCTTAATTTTGCCATTTATTTCCTTGAGGGAAATGCGTTTTTCAATATCAATTTTTAATTTTTCAGGTAATCTATTTATTATAGAATTGCTAATTTTTGACTCTATTAAAATAGTATTGTCTTTATTGTTTCCAAAATGATTAGTATAATGAAATTTAAAAGCTTCTAGGATATCATTTATGTCTGATACTTTTTTATTACCTTTTCCTTCATGTATAATATTTGTAATATTGTTTTCTATATTTTGCTTCTTTATTCTCATTGCTAAGTTATGTAAGTGTTTTGGAGATGTTGAGAGTGAACTAAATTTTAGTTTTCCAAAGCCAAATTAGTCTTATGAGTTAAAATTTCATTGTATTTTTTATTTAAATCTTCAATTTCTTTTTTTATTACCTGGGAATTCTTTACGTCAGAAGTATTTGTATTAATTTCTGTTATTTGTTTTTGGATACTGTGCAATTCTGATTCCCATTCTTTTGTTTTGTTTTTAAACCAATATATGATCCTACCATATAAGAAGGCCTTTAGAGTGTCCCATATTATTATATTCTTTAGATCATCAGTAGAATTTATTTCTAAAAAATATTGAATTTCTGAGTCTAGCCATGGTTTAAATTGTTTTAATTTAGTAATGTAAGTTGGTATTCTTGAGGCAAAATTTAGTCTTTTAAAATCTATTTGTAATTTAAGGATTAGGGCATTATGATCAGAGAGTGGGCATGGGATGATAGAAAATGTTATTATCTTCCTATTTAAGTCTGGGGATATAAAAATTTTATCTATTCTTGTTTTAGTATTAAAACGATAATCACTATGTGAGTATAATAATGAGTTAGATTCTTTGAAACTAAATGTATCAATTAATTTTAAGTTTTCTGTCCATTTCTTAAGGTATTTACCTGTGGAAGAGAGACGTAGGTTCCTCTTGTTGGTTGTCTCAGAACTATCTAGAATACAGTTAAAGTCTCCTCCTACTATTAGAATACCTTTATTTACCCTATTAATTAGCTCTATCTGCTTTTTAACTGTAGATAGTCCTATTCCAGGAATCCAATACACATTTACCAGTGTCCAAATTCTATTCTGAAATTTTATTATTACAATTGAAAGTAACCCTTCTTTATCCTCATAGTTGTAAATAATTTGTGGGTTAGTTACACTTTTCTTCCATAAAATTAAAGCTCCCCTAGTTTTTTTTTTATATGAGGAGTGAGAGAGAATTAAGTAGTTATTGGGTATCCAGGTGAAGTTGTCATCAGTTTTAAAGTGGGATTCCTGTAGAAATATAACTTGCTCTCTGTAATTTTAGATATCGTAGTAAATTTGATCTTTTATAGTATTATTTAAGCCATTGACATTTAAAGACAACAATGTTATGTCTGTCATTTCTATAGGATATTATATTATAATTTTAAAAGAATACATTGGTAAAGAACTAATATTTATGAGGACCTGTGAAAACATATATGTTAATTTTCCCCTCTTTCCTCTGAGAAGAACACTGAAATGAACAAAACTATTTCTTTGATAGTTTAACAAATGTTTCAGTTTGGGCCACTGAAAAAAATAAAAAGTGAAAAATATTGTAACAACATACTTTATTTGACTGAAAAATAACTTTACTACATAGTTCCACAAACATGAAGTGCACAGCACTTCTAATCTGATTGATCTGATAAGATCAAACAGATTTTCCCTCAACGTCGACAATCGCATGGAAAAGGATATTCAAAGTTGAGCTCCATTAATTGGATCCTGAAGATATCTTAAAATATTAATATTTGATGAAAGAGTGTATCATGCATTAGTACTATGTTCCTTGCTAAATCAACTCAATAAAGTAATTAATCTTTTACTAGAAGTTTGTACTTATAGTAGAGTTAATGTTACTTTTTTAATGAATGTTCTAAGTAAATGTCTATTACAGCTGAAGTAAATATTTCAGCTTATCTACCCTCTATAAATGTGGTTATGTTACATGAAGTATGTCAGTTGACCTTCTCTTAACAGAGATAAAATGCATAATAATATATACATTTAGATTATATTTGCATTTATTTTGTTGAACTTCACATTTAAAACAGGTTATTAGTGTGACAGATAGTATTACTATCTTATAGGGACTAGTCCTCTTTTTTAATTCTTCCTTAATTACTATTCTAAGTAAATTCTATATAGCCTCTCTGTGTACACATGTATAAATATACTCCTATATCTACACCAAAACATTTTCACATATAAACACACATAAATATTAAATAATCTTAATGGGTTACCTAAAATGTGTGCAATATAATTGAGAATTTGTGTGAGCACTCTTGAAAGGGTTGGTACCTTGTTACTGCTGGGATATGCCTATTTACTGACCTTATTAACCTTATTAGTAGATTAAGTGGCCCATCAAAAGATGCGTGAATATTGTGAATGAATATTCTTAATTCTTATCTCTAAATCTTACAGCAATTAGTGAAGAGTACCTATATCATTTAACTATATTATTTATGAAGTTTCTTAGGAGTGTGATGGGAGTACACACCATTTCAGACTTGGGGTTGTTAAATATTCAGTAACAGGACTCAAGATTGTTCAATACTTGTTGTAACACATCTTAATACAGTTAATGATTTGAAATAACATGTGCATGTCACAAAGAATCCATGAATACATAAATACATGAATACATGGGCCTCACCTCATTCACCAAACCCATGTCCAATCCAATGTCAAAACAGTCAAGAACACTACGCTGAGGGTAAAAGCACCTCAACCCCTAAACCCATTAAATAACTAAACACTAATAAACCTACTATTTTAAAGCTACTAATATTCTCTAGTAATTTGTATAAAACTAAAGTAATTATATATAGCAACTCCAATATTGCCTTGCAGTGAGACAAGCATAGATTTACTGATCATTACTGAAGTGCCGTTAAATCTAAAATGCTGTGTAGTGGTTGACTATATCCTGCTTATTACTATACCTAGTATAAGTTCTGCTAACACTTCTATCAGGTATGGTGTGAGGAGGTACGTTATTACTATAGACTTGCACATTACCATCCCACACCATACATAACACTGTTACTGTTTCCAATAAATGAAAACCAAATCTCATACTTTCAAGAAGTCAATCTCAACCAACTAACACCCGACAAAACACAAGTTCAACAAATGAGGAGAGACCCAAATACATACATAGTGTACTGTTTATGTAAACATTTCTCTAAAACTTTATAAGAGCAGCTCATGGATGTGTCATAGAGTCTCCCAAAAAATGTATAGTGTGCACATAAATTACATTTGACCCTACCATATTTCCTTTCCTGTTTTTTCCCCATCTGTGACATAAAAGTGAAAAAAAAAAAAAAACTGTTGATATTACTGTATCATTAGGAATCACCGTGAGCATTTATGGCATAGTGGTGTACCCATTAACTGTTAAGGTGAAGGGTAAATACAGCAGATTGTGCTTATCTTCAAAAATAATACAATTTATACATAGAAGTTAGCACTGCACTTATAATTGCAGAGAATGCACATAGCAAATATTGTTACGTAAATAGACATGTTTCCCAATTGCAGGATGTTTTGATTATAGCTTTATTTTATATTATTGGTGTTTTACTAATTCAATTTTAAGGTCCGTGTAGGTGAAATTTCGCCAAAATACCAAATAACAAAGTCAGTTCCACATTGCTGCAGGTTAATGCTAGTCCATTATACAGCTCACGATATTAACACTATTTACTAAATACTTGCAGTATAGGTTACAAACAAAGCAAATTCAGTCATTGCTAAAATTAGCACTAACTGCCAAAACTGAAAAAACTCTCATCAATTAGCTTGCTCTAGATTATTAAGCTGTAAAGGAAATTAAATTACCTATATGAGAGACAAAAAGAAAACAGGTAAAGAGGTGATATACTACCAACTGTTCATTACTGCATTCGGATGCTTGTAGGCATCTAAAAGCGGAATATTCAGAAGTATGCATGTATCATTCCTGCCAGGTACTGCATTTATAGGCATTTTTTAATTGATAAGTGGGTAAGCTTACCTGACCTAAAATGCCCTTTTACATGGATGACCCAAACGCAGTCTAAATAAGAAGTTCAGAGTCACACAGTAAGAAAATGAGAGCTATCAAAATCAAACCCTGAGCTACAGTCAGTAACTAATCATGGATACAATCTGGCAGCTCCACTACAATGATTAGTTGGGATTTTATCTCACTTTTAACATTCATAGCACAGTTGAAAACTGAATTTATGTATTTGCTTGCATTAGTTAACTACACTGCCACACTTTTGGTATTTCTTGACAAGAAGAAAGTAACTAAATGGGCTTTTTTATTTATTTATATATATATATATATATATATATATATATATATATATATATATATTTTTTTTCCCTTTATTTTAAACATGTGTAGCATACTTTTTCTTTATATGTTATACATTTACCTGTTCGTACTTTTGCTAAAATCTACTCAATTCTTGAACTACTCAGCTTCTGGAGAACAGATTAAAACATAAAGGGGCTAAGAAGTCAGGTCACAGTTAGTATTTTCATTGAATGTTATAACTGACAAAAAAGACTCTGCAAAAGTGCTTAAGCGCACCACTCGCAAAACTAATGCAGTGTTCTACAAGCCTCAGCTTATAGACATGTTTCTTAACTTATAATGGAATGTTAATCTATATTAGTGAAGATATGAGGTGACAAAACTGACTAGAAAGCTCGAGGGTATACTATGAAGCAATAATAGTCTCCAACTGTCAATTAGAATGTTAAAACGCTAGAAGGCGATTTTCTGCCTTTTTTTTTTTTTTTTTTCCCTCTTCATTACTATTCACTTCTTCTTCATTACTATTCACTTCCTTCTTACTCTATACAACGCTCTCACATATTCCTGAAGAAATATTCAAGGAATGCCCTTTTTTTTAGACAGACTATAAAGAATTGGATTTAATTTAATAAAATTTTGCACAGTAACTATTAATCAATATGTTAATAACTTTATAATAATAGTGGCCTTTCATTTAAATGCTAATACTCTTGTGAGAGTTTAACTAAAGAAAGCTGGAACAGAAAAAAACACACAACTCTAGCATCTGAAGATTCTATCAAACCATTACCATATTAATATGTTAACATACAGATTATGATACTTCCTAAATAAAGAGAAAACTAATTATGTGACTGAAGTGTAATGAAATTAAGGCTATGTATAAGAATCATACCTTAGTTAATGCTTTGAGAGAAATTGATTCATCAATGTTCTTAACATCAGTTTTTTGTTTTTTTTCCTCACATCAGTCCAAGTGTTTTTCCCGAGGTTCTCTTTAAGGAGGTTGAATTTGACCAGTCCATTTCATCTGGTAGTAGGATTATATTGTTGTTTTAATGAAGGAAGTGGCTTCTTCAATGGTGTTGAATGATCTCATGTCATTACTATGCTGAATTCTAATTTTGGCAGGATATGCAAGCTGTGCCTTTATTTTGTTTTGTTTTAAGAATTTCACTAAGGGCCATGTTTTCTTTCTTAGTTCCAAGAGTCTTGGCGAATAGTCATTATCAAATCTTATTTGGGATAGCTTGTAAATGACTGGGTTTTTTTCTCCATGCAGTTCTCAATATCAGTTCTTTGTCCATAAATGACAGAAATTTAACCACTATAGATCTTGGAAAAGATTTAGTTGAGGCAGAAAGTGGTTTTCCGATGGCTCTGTGTGCTCTTTCGATTCCATAAAACAAGCCTTCTTTCAGCCCTAAGATTTCAGGTAGCCATGAATTCAAGAATGAAATGATGTCTTCCCCCTCAGTCTTCTCCGGGACTCCAAAAATTCTTATGTTTGTTCTTCTTTCCCTATTCTCCATATCATCTATTTTGTTTATTAGCCAAGTATTCTGTTGTAATAGAAATTCACTATGAAGCTCTTCTTCTTTTAGCCTTCCATCAATATCATTTAGAGATGACTCAATGTCAGTTATTTTTAATTGCTGTTGCTGCAGAATTTCCTTAAAGACTTCAGTTTGTTTTTGGCAACTATCTTTAAGGTTTTCTAGGTTTTCAGTAAACCTGTCCATCTTCAGAGATAAGTCTTGAAGAGTAGTTGATATCAGTTGGATTTCTTTCTTCAGAGAAGAGTCTGAGTGAGAATTCTTAGAGTTACTCATTACTAGACAGCTTAGTTAGTCTTCAGGTTTTTTTGACAGGAAAATTTCGGAATTTCTTCTCCAAAGTTGGTAATTCTATTGTTAATAGTTATCAAAAATTACTTAGTAATAATAAGATTTTCCTGTTATTTCTAGTATAAATATAAGGAGCTCAAAAACTTGCTGCTATCAGTTAGGCATTAGGCTCCGCCCCCTCGACTTGATCCCTCTGTGCTGTTCTTACTGACCTATATCATTACTGGATGTTGATTACATACTTTTTATGTCAATTCTTGCCAACAGATTAAAAAAATACTACACATATTAATATAGGAAGATCAGACCGGCTTTATATAAGATAGGTAAACAAAGGATAACATTAATCGAATAATCATTTTACTTGATTAATGCTTATAATAAAAAAAAACTCTCTAGTACTAGCCTGGCATCTAGTTTAAACTTTTGCTTTAGTAAACCAGTTGCACTTAACTAATGTATTAGAAATAAATTGATTTTGAAGTAATGCTATATCTCATATTAATCATCAGTAACATAATTAATTCTCATATGTTAAATTAGAATATTTTACCTTTCTGTCCATAAAGATAAGCAAGGGCATTAAACAATGTTGTCCCTTGGCTCGTGTATTATTTGTTTTAGCTATTGAGCTTCTAACCTATTACATAAAGCATAACAATGATATGATAGGATGTCAAATAAATTATCAATATACTTCCAAAATTCAGTTACTGATAATGTACTGTTAACAATAGGTAATACTGATTGAATATGATAAACAGATTAACTATTTAGAGGTTACACTTACATGCAAATTTAAAGTAGCAACAAATTTTAAAAATATTTGAGACAATATTAAACATTTATAAGTACATTGAATGTGATTCTTTTCTATAGAAGATAGAGTGATATATTTTAGACATAGGAAAATATACATTAACAGAAAAGAAAAAAGCCATATTAACATTTTCCTGTTTACATGTATTATACATCGCACATCTTTTCTTTGTAACTGTCATCGGTCTAACATTACATAAATTGCTGAATTCCTGCCTTTTCTTAAACCTCATTCCTCCTCCTCCTCTTCCTGAACATTATTCAGCATGTATTATTCCCAATTCCCACAATTTCCATTTTTTCTATACAATTTGCTAAGTCCCTTTTCTAAAGATCCTGTTTCCAGCTTTTTATTCTCTTTTATGATATTGGATTCTTCAAAAACAGTTGGTTTAGACTTTGATTTTCATTTTTTAGTAATTGCTTTTTGGCAACCAACATAATTAAACTTAATAAGGCTTTAATATGTCTAGGCAATTCAGATCCTGTGTCCCAGCTCAAAATAATAATTTCCTTTATTACAGCCATTTGCTTCCCCCTTATGTCTGATGAAGTACTTTGTAGGGAATTTTTAAAATCTGCCAACCATTTTACTCCGAAGCATATGTTCCCAGTTGCCTCTTTCTTCCTCATCAAACCTCCAGCATTTGCTCGCTACCAGAGGAAACATGCTTTGAAGTTTTCTTGAGATATAAAAATAACTATGTAAATACTTTCAACCAAAGTTCTTGGAATTTATTGGATCCTTGGGAACCGTACATAAGTGCTCTCATTGTTCATTTATGAATTACTTTTTCAGTCTATCTCTCTCCCCAGTATTTTCTGACCTCCTCTGATCAATCCATATAGTTATGTAGTGTTTTATCATCATCATCATCATCATCAGCCCCCTTTTTCCCCACATTGTACATGGGATCAGGGTGTCATGTTAACTGTCATCATCTATCTCGATTCAATGCTACACCCTTGCCTTCTTCGACATTCATGCCTGACTGTTGCAAATCTTTTCTCATGCAGTCCATCCACCTGGTTGCTGGATGCCCTCTTTTCCTCTTACTTTCTTCCTGTCTGTCCCAAATCTTCTTCACCAGATTGTATTCTGCTTTTCTGCACATGCGCCTGAACCACCTTAATCTGTTCTCTTTGATCTTCCTTTATGCAGTTGGAGCTACTTTGGCTTTTGCTTTTATGTCCTTATTTCTTCATCTATCCCACAGTGAGCATCTTACCATCCATCTCAGGCATTTAATTTCCATCACCTCTAGCTTCCTCATCTGCTCTGTCTTTACTGCCCACTTTTCTGTACTATGCAGTAATTTTCGTCGCATAAATGTTTTGTACTCCTTATTTTCAATTTCTTTGGCATTCATCAGTCATACACTATACCTGACACTCTTATGCCAGTTGGCTACAGTCCCTCTGATTGTAGCTTTGACCTCTTCATTCAGACTTCCCTTCTCCTCAACCACCCCTCCTAGAAACTTAAAGCTATTAACCTGTTCCAATATCTTCCCCTGTCTCTCAATTGTCAGCTTCTCTTCTGATTTCCCCAGTTTGCTACCATTGCCACTGCCTTATCTGTACTTAGTTTCATCCCATAAGCCTTCAATTTTGCATTTCTTTCCCCTATCTTTCACTGAAGTTTTTGTTCAGAGTCTGCCTGTCATGACACACTGTCTACAAAGAGCAACTTTCTTGATCTATCCTGTTCAACCTGTTTGCCAATGTAGTCCATCACCAGGATGAACAGCAGTGAGCTCAGAGCTGAGCACTGATGTACACCCATTCCCACTGAGCCACTGGGTTCTTGGACATAACCTACACTAATTCTATCAATGTTTCTAGGACTTCAAACCACCACAGTACCACTCAAATTAGCTTTCCTGGGACCTTGTCATATGCTTTTTTTAAGTTTAGGAATGCTCAGTTGGACTCTTTCCTCATCTCTAGCTTCTTCTCCACTGTCTTTCTCTCTGTAAAACATTGGGTCAGTTGTGCTGCATCCTGATCTTAATCTGAACTGTTCATCCTCCCATCTTACTTTCTACTACTGTGCATATCCATTTATCATTCACCCTCTCCAGAAGTTTCATGCAATGTGACATGAGTTTGATACCTCTGTACTGCCCACAGTAGTGGATGTCCCTTTTGTTCTTGTACACTGGAATAATTATGTTTATTCTCCAGTCATTTTGGATATGCCTTTCTCTCCACACTGTATGAGCACACTCAGGAACCATTTCTCCCCTATCTCACCCAGCATCTTTGTCATATCTGCTGTGACCTCATCTGAGCTTGCTGCTTTCCCTGACTTCATTTCCCTTAGTGCTATTCTTACTTCTTCTAGGGTGGGCTCCAGTTATTCTTTCATCATATGGTGTGTCTGGATCAGTACAGCTTCTGTGGGGTTTTCTTCATTTAGAAGCTGCTGGAAGTATTCCTTCCATCTGCCTTTGATATTTTGTGGACTGATGAGCAGGTTGTTGCAGGAATCCCTTATGAAGGGTGTCTGCCTGTCTTCTTTATCTTTCTGTCTTTGCCTTGCAACCTGATACAGTTTCCTTGGGCCACCTACTGAGTCACTTTTCCAGAAGCTGGTAGAGTGCCTCTGATGCCCTGTTCCTTGCTATTGCAACTTCTTTTTTAGCTTCTCTGTTAGCCAACCAGTATTCCTTCCTAGCCTGTTCCGTCTTTTCAATCTCCCACTTTTTCCTGCACTCCTTCTTTCTTTTGATGACTTCCTGGACTTCTGCATTCCACCACCAGCTTTCCTTATGTACCGTATTTCCATAACAGGCTCAGCCACATGTCTGTTCTGTAGTCCTCACACATGGTAATTTGAGGCACATTCTTCTTCAGCTCCACCTATTTCTTCCTCTTCTTGAGGTGCTAGAGCCCTAAGTAATTCCCTGAACTATTGTACTTTCTCTCCAGTTAACTACCAGTTTGGTCATCAGCCTTGTCTCTGTGACCTTAGAGCCTTCTATAACCAGTGCTTCCAGCTGATTGTGGCAACCAGTGGTTTGTGCTGTGGGATGACTGTTTTCTTTGGGAATGAATTTGCAATCACTGATTCTACTCTAGTGCCCTTTTCTTACTAGGAGGAGGAAGTCTAAGTCACATGTTGGCCAGTCTTGTATGTGATCTTGTGACTATCTCTTTTTCTGAACCATGTGTTGGCTACTGTCAAGCCATTTGCCAGACAAAAGTCTGGAACGGCCTCTCCTTCCTTATTCCTGTTGCCCCACTAATGTGGAACCAGGCAGTCCTTATATCCTGTTCTGTCAGTCTCTCTGTGCAATATGCATGTTATAATTAATAGTTGTCACCCTTCCTGAGCAAATATAGGTAAGTAAAAGCAGACATGATATTGTAGGATGTGACACAAATTCACATTGTAGCAGAAAGGATTACATGAGATATGAATGTAATTAACGTGCTGAGTTGAGAGGAATTTTACCAAGGACAGTATATACATTATGGGATATTTACATACCATGAATTTTGTCAACATAGCATGTTGACAAATATGAATGGCTCAGCCACAATCTCCTTTTGCAAGAATCTAACCCATCCCGTCATTATTACCATAGAATCTAACCCTTCCCATCATTATTACCATAGAATCTAACCCATCCCATCATTATTACCATAGAATCTAACCCATCCCTTCATTATTACCATAGAATCTAACCCATCCCGTCATTATTATCATAGAATCTAAGCCATCCCGTCATTATTACCATAGAATCTAAGCCATCCCGTCATTATTACCATAGAATCTAAGCCATCCCGTCATTATTACTGTAGAATCTAAGCCATCCCGTCATCATTACCGTAGAATCTAAGCCATCCTGTCATTATTACCATAGAATCTAAGCCATCCTGTCATTATTACCATAGAATCTAAGCCATCCCGTCATTATTACCATATAATCTAACCCATCTCGTTATTATTACCATAGAATCTAACCCATCCTGTCATTATTACCATTGAGCTGTGTATTAACCGCATACACCACAGAAATAGGCATAACACATATATGGGGAGGATCACCCTTAAATGGAATAATGTACTTTAATATTCTAATAGTTATGTATCCCATATGCAGGTGTGTGATGGTGTTACAAATGTGGGAGCAGAGTGTGACATGCATAATACCCGCATGTAAGGCACTCCTGCCTGACATAGTTGTGCAGACAGATGAGAACAGATGCAAACACCACACTATGATGCGATGTCTTCCACAGAGCTGTATATTGTCAGCATCTGCCACAGGAGACAGCAATGAGTATTGTCACAAACAATGAAAATTAACGTGTGAATTAAGAAAAATATTCTTGATAATGAATGTCATATCAGCATGTCAGACTGATGGCAATTAAATGACTATGCCCATGTGCACACAACTGTGATCAGTCCTACATCAATGTTCTGTGGTCAAGGAAGGTTTCTCTGTATGTTTGTACACATAACACCCAAGAATTGGAGCACACTCATGTACACCAGAGTACTCAATGCATATGCCACAGCAGTACATTGACATTGGCAGAACAAATGTCTATTTCCCATGAAATCCAAAGCTACATTCATATGTGCTCATGCAACATATCAAGGGATAATACTGATGTGATATAATGGTTGATGCATGACTTCAGTACATTCACACAAAATAATTCCCTTTGCTAGATTTGAACATCAAGCTATATAACTTCTCCCCTAACAATATGAATTATTATTCATGTAAAACATGACTCACATGCTTCACAGTGGAACTATCACAGCTGTTGAACTCCACTTATGTGATGTCATTCAATCTACTGTACATTATTTGCCTATAAGTCTTATCTGCTAAAATGGATAGGGGAAACCTCTGCCACTTTATACGTACACAATAGAATTGGGGGGATGTCATTCCTTCTGAACAGTTAAGGACAGAAATGCTTAAACTCACTCAAGAGAATACTTGACTAAGCATTGAGAAAATCAACTCCATAGTAGGATAAACGCATGTACCATGGGTTGGGAGGGTGGCTTAATGGTTAATGTGTTTGCCTTACAAACACAAGGTGCAGGGTTTGAGTCTCACAAGGGATAACTGGCTAGGCTTAAAATGGCTCACAAGGGCAGTTAGCTTAGTACTAAACTATGAACCTATGAATCTATAAGTGCATCGCTGATTGTCATAAGCGTGGTTATGTGAAAGCATTACATCGTGTGTATGAATCCAAGAATATGTGTGTCTGTAATAATTTAGAAAGACTTTTGCTGTACATCAGACAACACTGCCTGATGGTAGGTATACCCAAACACACCTGTGGCCCCTGCTGTTTTCACTGTGATGGTAGAACAGCAGTTATGCACAATGTGGATATAATCCTGTATTGGAACACATGCCTTACTTAGGCAGCAACATATATTGCATTGTCTCATGTACTCAGTCCAGAGGAGGCATCTTGCTGCAACTGTGATGGAATGACACTCTATTTGTATGACAGCATCAGTCTTCAATACAGCCTTTCAAAAGGAATTGTTGAATAAACTCTTGTAATAAGAAACAAAATCTACACATGAACATAGCACATGTGGGTGACTGCACTGTTAACATGTATACTGACGTCTGGATTTGAACTATATACTTAACATCACAAGCTAATGAATGTTTGCTGAAACACAAGTTTAAGTAGAGATTTATTTGACAGCTGTGACACAGCACATTTCAATTAATGACATCACCACTGTGTATTTACCTTGATGCTTCCACTATAAACTGGGTGCACAGCACAAGCGCAATGTATAGATATACCTCATATATGTCTTTGCAGCCTGTTCTACATAGTAAGAGGAAGAAACACATGCTCACAAAAGACAGTTGTTTTGTATTCAAACTCCCTACCCATCTACTGACACAATCTACATGCAAGTGTATTAGACACACAACATAGAAGAAATTTCACTGCTTGTGAGCCACACAGGTGTGCCATACAAGGGAAATGTGTGTACAAAAATTATTTCTACAGCTATGCTATGTGGGATTCTAAATGTTGTCAATACTAAGATGTATACGACACTCCTGCATCCATTTACACACACACACACACACACACACACACACACACACACACACACACACACACACACACACACGCACACAAACATACACAAAAGGGTCTGACATTAATGTGGACTCACCCTGCATTGTAAAAGTTTCTCCAGGCTACTATTACAAAACTCGCACACATAGATTGACTGTTGTGACATTAGTATGCGCTACCTATCTAGTTGCACAATCTAAAGGGCACAATACTTAATGCAGGTGTCACAGCACAAGTCTGACTTCTACAGCATGAGAGTGCACTTTATAAAGGATGACATCAACATTGTCTTGCAGAGAAGATGATGGGAGAAGGGTCTGACAAGATGTGGACTCATTCTGCATTGTAAAAGTTTTTCCAGGCTACTATTTCAGTAAAGACAGCAATACATAGGGTCATATTTACACGACTCTATACACAACCCACATATACACACACAAGTTGACTGTTGTGAGATTTGAACTACCTGCCTAGTTACATAGCATAGAGGACACAGTACTAAACACAAGCACCACCACATATGTCTGTCTTCTGCAGAGTGACAGTACAGTGTAGATAGGATTACTTTGTCATTCTGTGTTAGAGAAGATATGGTGATGTTGAAGGTTTTGTGCTAAGCCATGTTTGTGGATATGAAGGAGTCAGTGCAATACTGTCAATACAAAATTCTTAATGTTCCATGTTCTATGTGGTTGCATATCATTTGTAAGTGTCAGTGCTGCAGTGCAGTCTTAACTGTCCAAAATGAAGTCGTCAGTTAACCACATAGTTCACTGCATTTCACAGGAGTACATGAATCAGTTTCCATGTCATGAAGAAATGTAGTCCAGTAACAAGATGTATTTTTGTTCAACGTCTCTTCCTCAAGCATAATGCTGAAAAAGATATTTGGGCAGATGTTGGCAAAGTGTTAGCACATGCATGGTTATAGTTTTAAGTGTTGAACTTGAACTGTAAAGTAGAAGTATTCACTGGTGTTCACTGTTGCTCACTGCCAACCTTCACACAAATAGAGAGCAGAGAAAAAAATGTTGTGATTTTGCTTAAATGTAGAACAAATCTGTTTTATATTAACATGTTGCATGTTGTAGCATAATTTTCACATTAGGGACAAAGCTTAATTTGAAAATAAATTGTTGTGCTTGCCTTCCCTGTTTATGTGATATTAGGAAGGAAAAATGCGAAAACTTTAAATTAATTAGCCTTTTGTAGCTCAAACAGGCTTAGCGGTAATGCATGACCATCATCACTCTAGACAGCACTAAGTGGGGAAAATCTACCTGTCACCTAAGTTTCTCTATGGCACAAGGTGTAAGCTCAGTGAGGTAGATGAAAAAGCAGAGTGAAGCAGGCTATAGGTCCAGTATGCAGGTCATTTTACAAAGGGTATCAAAATGTGATTATCTTAATTGATTTTGATCATATCTGTAAGACTGCATAGGAATGACTATCCTAAATACAGGTATGTGCTGCTTAATGTCCGGGGTAGGTTTTATCCTATAGAACATTAAGCAGTGTTGACATTAAGTGAACACCCTATACTTTGTATTGTGCTTCACTTAACATCTGTCTGCATAACAACTGATCACATTTGTGTCTGCTTAGTACAGTATGGACGTAAATGCGGTCGGACATTTGTGGAAGGACATTAAGCTATGCACACCTGTATATTTCTTGCCCTAATTGTATCAGCAATGCCTACTGAAAGAATCTTTTATACCTACTATATATAAGACATGCTTCAAAGGAAATTACAGGTAAGTTAATGTAAAATTTGTTAAACATGACAAGGATGATATGTATTTTGAAATAATTATTGTGACACAGCACATATCCTAACTATTATGCGTAGGGCAGGATGTCTTGTGAAGTATGGCCATTATGCTTCCTCACAGTATGGACAGTGGCCAAATGATATAACATGAACATGTCATACATCAGCCCATTAAATATGCTACATTATAATGTGATGACACAGAAGAGGTGATGAGGGACACAGAGATAGAGAGACACATAATTTGTGTTATGGCACATGTATGAACACCTATCAGGTGTGCTTTTATTACCTGTCTCCTCATTCAGAATGTGTCCTTCTCCTTACCATTAAGTGACTGATATAGGAATAGAGAAGGTACAGGGGTGACAATAACTAATGCATCCACATACATCTGGTTGATGAAGGTGTAGAAAATTGGAAACAACATTAATTTGAAGATGGTATTTTGTTAACATTTGTAGCACACACAAGTAATAGTATATAGAAAAATTCAAATTACTGTACAGCATATGTCAGACATCGAACCTTTGGCAGTAGAAACAAAACTCAACCGACACATTATCTTAGCTCACCATAGAGGAGCTTATGCTGTACTAACTTTCATTCACACATTGTAAGAGATACTCACAACAGGTTCAGTAAAAGCACTAGGTAGGCAGCAGTTACACATTATGTAATATCCAACAGTGTGATACACGTGCAAGAGTAAGTGTGCGACAGGTTATTACCTGACTCTGTTTACTATGTGTGTGACAGCTTATTATCCTGACTGTCTTTTACTGTAGCACATTTTGGAATAACACTTAAAATGATGTTTAACATCAGAAACTACACTGCCAGACCTCAAGCAAATGCTGAGAACTACAACTGATAAAACAGAAGAGGTTAAACAGATACAGAGGCAACACATTCACAGCAAGGACAATGATAGAAACAGGCAGTAAGAGTTTTACCTAATGCTGGATTTAAACCATTGTCAAGATGAAAAATTAAGTTGATAGGCTTGATCATTATTTCAATACCCCACAAAAGAAATCCTATTTCACACAAACTAGTATCACACTATTGAATGGACAGTGATAATGTATTCAGCCAATGAAGATGTAGGCATTTGTCTTCAGCAAAGAAATGACAATATGAAAATGCCATGAGATGAAATTTACATCCATCTGCCTAATGAATAGTCAACAGTAAAAAGGGTAAGAGAGATGGGATGAAGATAGAGAGAGAGATGGGCAGAGACATATCAAAGGTGGGTGTTATGAATTAATGCACATCTTTATGGTGTGTCCTCATTAGTCATCTGTCATGCTCTGTATCATTAACTGATGGCTCTGGGGATCAAGAAGCTGTAGGGGAGGCAAAACCTGATTAAGACATGAATAATGGCAGTTTACTAATTCTTCCTTGCAGTCATGGATGTGTTTGCAAATGCGTTTCGGAACAGTATTCAAAATCTGTTAATTAAAGGCAGTAACTGGATAAAACTTAAAAAGTGTATCATGAAACATATCATAGAAGTATAACATCATAGTGAGAAATAATATGACGTACATCTGGAACTGAACCCTTGATGCTGTAACCAAAATGATTCTTCAGATAAGCAATTTATGTCAACACTCAACTGAGGAAGTTGTGCTTTGCCACACCCATTAATCAAAGGACTGTTGGAATAACTGTTGTAAACTATTTCGTTTATTCTGCCTTTACTCTGATTCTAATTCCACACCATGTTTAAGGACATTTGCATGAGGATAACTGGACTACTGCAGGTGATGGCAACAACTGACCATGTCTTGCCATAAGACATGAACTGCCATTCACTATCAATCAGCACTGGTGTGCAACGCTAACCTCTGCACAAATGCTGAGGACAAAACATGAAGGCTTTCTTTTGGGCCATTTCTGGCCATATGTGTTGCGTGTGATTCTGTTTTTTGACCAATTAAAAGTGTGAAGAAGGGGGATGATAGAAAAGTGGTGAAATGGGGGGGAGCAAGGAGACGGGAGGACATATGGGAAAGAAGAGAGGAATTTGCAGGAAGCTACTGGGAGAGAACCATAGCCATCCACTTGTTCACAACAAAAATGTAGAAGTGTAGACATAATTTGCTGAATTTGGACTGCCACCCCACCAAGGATAGGTGACAACAACAGAATAATGTTGTAGAGCCACTTGTAACAAATCAAGTGTGTCAGGAATCCACATAGGTAAAATGGAGAGCTATATATGGGTCTTTATTTATTTATTTATTTATTTTTATTTTTGTGGGACAGGTACTCATTTTTCTATTTTTTTTATTTTCAAAGAGAGAGGAATGTTAGCAAATGGGTTTAGGAATGTGAGGATCAGGTACGCAGGTTAGGTGAGTAAGCAGGCGCAGACATACAGGGCAAACAAAATAGGCAAAGATGGCGGTGGACACAAAAGGTTGGGAGACACTTTGTGGATAGGTAAGGGACATCAGGAGTGCACCCACATCAAGACTGAGAACACTGAGAATCTAGTCCTGACCCTTAGAGCTGTCATCACTGTCTTCTGCCTAAGTTACTGTGTCAGTGCTCGACATGACATTGTCTTAGCAATATGATGAAGCACCTTTTCTACACATCTGATTCAGGCACCAATGCCCTTTTCTGTCATACCCTCCACTTATCAGCTATTGCTGGATGACAAAATCACCATCTCCACTAGTACTGCTCCTGAAGGGTACCAGTGCACCAACAGCCAGGGCAGAGCTACCTGATTGCAGATGGAGCAAATAGGGCAGGGATTATGTAGGCAGCTTTGACAGGTTGGGACCTTGAAGTAGTGGGTGCAGGTGCTGCAACCTGTAGAAGGATGGTGGGTCAATCCACTAGGGTCTGTCTACCTCTCTGTTCTGCATGTCAGTTTTTGTAAGCAGATATGAATGAGAACAAAACATTTTAAGCCGTATAAAATATTCCACAAAAAAAAAAAATCATTGAGACAGAAGGGGTGGGGGATTAAACAAAAAAGAGAGAGAGAATTAGATCCATGGCTTGTGACATGACTATATAATTTCACAAAATGCACATTTATGCTTATACAGTCTATACACCTTTACCACATTCGGGTATGAATGGAAGGTTTTGCTCTGCTAATCAACTTCCCTGCTATGATATCATAAAGACAACTATTTATTTCAGTATTGCCATATTGCATGTAATTTGATGAAGACAATTCTCTCCAGTATGTGGAATGCCAGTTGCACTGGAAACAGCCTTGACTAATCTGTTCCAAGCCTCAGTGTTATATAGTGAGGTCCAGTATGGTCTATGGCTATAACACTTCACGAGGATTGCCAAAAAATCCTGGACTCCTCAACACCCCATCTCTGTGCTCTAAATTTAGCACCATCATCTCCCTCACCAGCCATATGAAGTCAAGCAACAACTCTGTCTGAATTAGCACCAAATTCCAATGTCTCATTTAACGGCTAGTGTGCAAACATGCGCACCCATGCCAACTACATTTCATTATGGAAAGCAGAAAGAGTCATTAGCAAACATAGAGGATGGTATTTTAGCAAACAGCAATGAAGGTGTGAAACATGGCAGTGAGATTTGCCACATGTGATACTCAACCTATTCACACTTTTTCAAGTGGTCAACACTGACATGCTTAATGGCTTGGGTTGTAATCCTTGTTTGGGAGGCTAAATAGGATGACTCAGGACATATCTTTTTGTCACTTACACAATGTAAAAGGTTAGTTGCACAGTATGGGAGTCAAACCTATAAAATAAATAATGCATGCATTTTAAGCAAGTTTATTATTTGTCATTGATACTGAAGAACTACCTTTCAACCATGTTCATTACAGATATACTGCATGCAGTATGAATAGAGATATACTTCAGATAGACCTCTATGTGTGTGACTTTAAAGACAAGTAACCACAGAAAATGCTGTAAAAAATACAAATGCCAAACTTCACAGCAATGCAGAAAATAAAGCCAATAAAGGTCCATACACCTGTAGGCAAAGACAAAGCCAAGCCAAACCAATGTGGTATAAATTTTAATACAAAATATCCACACCAAATAAGCGCTTTTGTTTCACACACGGAAACTTCATCAGAATTTATTGGCTTTCTTTTCTGCACTGATGTGGAGTTTTGACTTTAAAGACTCCTGGGAACTGCATTCTCTTGTAAGAGCTGTTATTAGTATCTGTAGATATATTTTCAATGGATAGATGTTCATGAGCTGAGTAATATGGGTTGGGGTATGATACATAAATACTTCGCTACACATACTGTTCCAAAGACATAGTTGGGCTATGTGAGGAGTCAAGATGTTTTTAAATAGACTGTTATGCCCATCATAGATATGCAATTGGATTTTTCAATAATTATCATAATTGTCATGCTTTAACATTTATACACACAATCAAATGGGTTTCATAATTAAGTCATTGATGAGACATGCTACCTGGAAAAATGTAGTTAGCAAAGCATTACTTTGACATTTCTTGCAATCCACCTAATTATGATAGCCATTTGTATGTAGTGTTAACTTCTTAATCAAAGTGCTGTTAGAGACTCCATTCTGATACCCTTTTTGAAAATAAGTGGCATCTGGAGTTGAAGCCTGGATCACCTCTGTTTTGTCTCTAAAGTCACTCCACTTACACCTTGTACCACAGCAACAGTTACACAACTGATGGATGTTCTCTACTTAGTACTGTTTGGAGTGCTGTTGTCCAGTCATTACAGCTAAGCCTGTTGGAACTACAGAAGGCTGCCCAAATAAAATCTTTCACTTTTTCCTCATTCAGGTAAGTGTGATTGTGCGACACTCAGCAGCAAGCAAGAGCTGAAGAAAAGAAGGAGAAAGAAACAGTATATGAAGTTGTGATAAAAGTAATTCATAAGGGTGGCTGTGGTGGTGCAGTGGTTAGCATTGCCACCTCATAGCAAGACATTCTCTGGTTAGATTCTCAGCTGGGGTGTCTACTGTGTGGAATCTGCATGTCCTCCCTGTGGTCATGTGGGTTTTTTCTGGGTGCTGTGGGTTCCTTCCACATCCTGAAGACATGCTGCAGGTGGAGTGGATACTCTAAATTGGCCCCAGGTGTGCCTTCAGTGGAAGGTTGGGTGCCAGGCTGCTAACTTGATACCATAAAACTCTACTGCCAATCATTCTGTGGACTGTTGTACTGACCCCCTAATGGGAGAAGATGAAAGTAACTTATAAATTTTGAGTAATAACTGTTGTACCAGGGACAGTGTTGCAATGGATAACACGTCTGATTACATGTCAGAAAACAGTGGGTTCGACTCCTCCCTGGCTCAATTGACACAATTTTAACAGTGGATTGGGAATAAGAAATTTATACTGGGCCTGGGTCCCATGTCCATTATGGACAGAGGTAGGTTATAAATGTCTGGCCCTCAAATTCCTATTTGGATACAGGACATTCTTTTGGGAAAACTTGGCAAGGCTTAGAAAGCCCCTCCCCCGGGTCATTAGCCCAGTAACAATCTATGAATCTATGACTGAATTGCAGCATTCCCTTCATACCATATGGATTGGAAACCCAGGGAAACTCTGTTATGGGTCCAAAGCCAGTGCATTTACAGCTTGTGCCCCAGAAAGAGGTATACATCATTTGCACATCACTTACTCATTACAGATAAAGTGCAGTGGTGACAAAAGTGTTTGCTCTAATAGAGCTTTATTTTCTTTCGGTATTCCATTTACCCTGCATCGATGATGCATTGGGCCACAATTTGACTCCACTGTGTCCTAACAGCTGCCATTTCTTCAGTTTCCTCTCAAGTGATATTCAGGTGATGGAGGTCTCTTGTTACAACTCCTTCCCAGTTTTCTTGAGGTCTTCCTGGTCTTCTCTTATATCCAGATAACTCCCAGTTGAGGGATTGTATAGGAATCCTGCTACTATCCATGCGGATAACATGACCAAACCAACATAGCCTTCTTTCCATAATAATATTTTCAAGTTTCCACTGTTGTGTTCTTTCTCTAACACTCTCATTTTTTATTTTGACCTTCCATGATATTCCCAAAATGCATCTTAACCATTTATGATGAGCAGCCTCAAGTTTTCTCATGGCTGATGCTGTGATTGGCCATAGCTCAGCACCATATAAGAGTGTTGATTTCACCAGTGCTTGATATAACTTCACCTTTCTGGACAAATGTTTTTTGATCTCCAAATTTTGAATAGTCTGTTGAATTCTGCACCTGTTTTTCTGTGTCTAATAACCACTTCTTTGCTGCAGTTACCTGTATGAGAGATGAAACTGCCCAGATAGCAAAAGTTCTCTGTTGCATCTAATATTAATCCTGCAGCCGTCATGTCCTTGTTATAATTCCATGCTTCGCTGACCAACACTTTGTATTTGTATGGATTCATTTTAAGGCCTACTTTACCACCCTGGTTCTCCACTGATGTGGTCTTTGTCTGCATTCCACTTGTTGTTGCGTCAATTAGAGCTACGTTGTCAACAAAATCCAAGTCACATAGCTCATTGCCATTGACCCATTCCAGTTCCAATGAGTTTCTGTGCAATGCTGCACTGGGGTTGCACAGTGGTGCAACGGTTAACATTGTTGCCTCACATAAAGAGGTTCTCCGGTTTGATTCTCACCTGGGGTACCTTCTCTGTGGAGTCTGCATGTCCCCCTTGCATTCATGTGGGTTTCCTCCATATACTCCTCTTTCCTCCCACATTCCAAAGACATGCATCCGGAGCATTTCTCCCTGGGCTTCCACTGAAAATAGTAGGACTTTCCCAGTCAACAAATATTAAATAAATAAATAAATAAAATAATGCTTTTGCGTAACCCAATCAATAACTATTGTGAATAACAAGAGAGACAGTATACATTCCTATCGTACACTGGTGACCATCACAAACCAGTCACTATGCTCATTATTCACCTAAACTGTGTTCTTGCTATCTTGATACAGTTTCTTAAAGAGTGTAATGAATTCTGGGGGAATCCCATATTCTGCCATGATGTGCCATAGTGATGGTCTATGTATGCAGTCAAATGCTTTTTTGAAGTCCACAACATTGACAATGACTGGTTTCTTCCAAGCTGTTGCTTTTTTTATAATTTGTCTTAGTGCAAATATCTGGTCAGTGCAGGACTGACCTGATCTAAATCCATCCTGTTCTCGTTTGAGTCTGTTATCAACTGCTCAATTCAGTCTATTCAGTAATATATTGGCAAAAGCTTTGCCTAGGACTGACAACAATATGATTCCATGCCAATTTCTGCAGCCTCTAAGATCTCACTTTTTTTGGTAGCGGAATGATGATGCCATTTTTCCACTCATTGGGTACCTTTTCTTGAGTCCATATGTTATTCAAGAGACATGTGAAATATTCCATTGAAGACGTAGCCTACTTTAACAACTCTGATTGTATCTGGTCTACTCCAAGAGCTTTTCCATTCTTTAGTTTGGCTATGGCTTCCTTTAGTTCAGTCTCTTTAATGTCTGCCAAGTTCACATCCAGAATCATTGCTGACAACTAGCCACCATTGCCAAAGTCATGCAGATCATCTGGTGTGGGGCAGTTTAACACAGGTTAAAAATGTTCTTGCCATCTCTTTAATTATTCCTCTTGCATTTTTGCAGTTGTTCCATTTGCTAATCCAGTATGAGAGCTCTGTTTATTCTCATCTATAAGCTCTTTGCAACAAGATGCAATGCTAATAGAGCTTACAGAAATGACATTGTTCATATTTTCCTTCACCTGTGAGCCCTGTTTGCTCTCTGCTAAGCAGTGTAGACATTACAAAAGCAAATATAAAACTATGGCAATTTATATTCCATACCACAAAACACAAGGACAAACATGACTTGCATTTCCATTTATCAACGGTTATACCACTAAAAAGCCACAAGCTGCATTTTCATATCTGCTGCAAACATTACAAGCAACAGAAAGCTTCAAGCTGGATTCAAATCCTGTGTCCTCCTTCCTGTTTCCTTAAACTCATTTCATTTACCCCATGTGCTACAATGATACTTGATGAGATAAAGAATTTCTTCTCTCACTGTTGTTCAGAGTGCTCTAGCAAAGTGCACCTTTGTCACTCTAAAATGCGCTAATGATGGTATTCAAAATTAAATTTCTCAATTTTTACCTTGGGCAGTGGACTGTCATTCACCTGCCACAAAATACTGCAAGTCCAAATGCTTTGTGCCGAAATGCATGCAAATGATGAACACAATAAAAGAAGGAAAGTGGTCAGTGCTAACAAATATCGGGGAACAATGAAAAAAATGCAGGATTGTGATGTATATAAAAGCTGTATGTATTACAAGATGATTATATGCTCAAGAAATATGCATTAGCTGTCTCAAACAGCACACTATCTGGATTTGGACCTTCAATTCAGGAACTCACTTGTATTTCTTGTCCACTGTTCCCACCAAAACAGCCTGAGAGTAGTAATCAGAAAATGTACATACCATACAGATCTGAATTAGAAGACCATCAAATTACAAGTCCAGCAGTAGAAATATCAGAAAATGTTCCTTTTTCATTTGCTTGAACATATCTAGATGAATGTGATATTGTCAAATAATTTAGGCTAATAATGGCCCACGTCATATTATGAGCATTTCTGTGCATCTTTGTTTCAATGTATAATAGAACTGATCAGCATTTAAGAAATACTTTTAAGCAGAGGATAGAGTATGATATTATTATGAGAATATCAATGTTGTTAAGGGTGTTCTCATAGCTCTCAAGTGCTTCCACTGTTTACTTTAGGTCTACTCTGCATGGTACACACTCTTCAGAGAGGAGTCTCTTCAGCATTGCTTGTTGTTGTAGTCAGAGTAATCATTAACACTTGCCAGCCATTAGCAGTTAACAGTTGTCGTTGCTCCTCCCTGCAGTCCTGCAGTGTGTGCATGCAATTCTATAGCTACTTACACAATGTTTACATCCCCTACACCAAGTGTTTTTTTTTTTTGGTATTTAGGAATGCTAATGGTTTAACATCTCATTTAAATCATCACAGTACAAAGTGGGCTGAATCTGCACTGTATAAAGATAATGGTGAAAGTGGAAGGGGGGAGACTGATTTGATAGAGACAGAATATTAATGCTATTTTCTTGGAAGAGATTTTTCCACAAATTACTGTATTATTCCATACGGTATGTTTGTCCTCTTTATAACTTGCTTACATTTTCATATTTGAATATATTTTAGTATTCAATAGAAAAAAAAATGATCTGTATGCATTTTTTTCATTCGCTGTTGGTATAATGCAGATATGTCACTCAGTGATGTGCTTTTCAAGTTTGTCAATGAATAGTATGGTTACATCACAGTATTGTGTTACCATTTGTTCTTGGTATGTCACCAGTTACTGCAGACAAGTGTACTGTGTTTATTATCAACTTCAAGGGGTTGTGCATGTGTAGCTAAGAAAGGTGTTAGGCTTCTCATATGTCCTGTGGCAACCTCAACAACAGTGGAGTGACCAAAGGAGATTGTCTGGGCATTTTGAGTTTTAATTTTTTGCCTGGTTATTGATAATTCTTCCACCCAGTAGTCAGTTACACAACTGCTGTCCTCATTGCAGAAATGCTAACAGAATGGCTGTAATGCTAATGTATTTCAATTTTATTTTTTATTTAATTTTTTTGGGAGGGGGCCTCCCTTAGCTGGTGTGCATTCCAAAATGATCATTGTGAATTCAGTTGTTTTGTGTTGAGGATGGGCACACACATCGTATTTGAGAAGAATGATTTCTGTATGTGCTACTAATCTGTTTTGTCTTTTATGTCCTTAGAGCCACAACATCCTCTGGTGTTAGCAAATATGGTCATACCAGATCCCACTCCTGTAGTGGCACTACTTCCACTGTTCTGTCAGTGATTGAGGTGTCCACATCCAGATGTGGTAGGCCACAGGATTGTGGTCCTGGACATAGTCATGATGAGATCTTAACCAGTAGACAGCACTCGTATTCAGGTCGCACTCCCACTTCGAAGCAGAGACATTGATGTGGCAGTGCAGCTTATGGCAGAGGCAGTTCTCATGGTTGGGAATGATGACACAGAACTGATGAATCTACCATGCGCAGCTTCCACTTGTCCAGCATTGCATGATGTAGTGCTAGTACACAGCTTGATTCTGTTCATGCAGATGCACACACAGACACACACGCACACATTTCACAAAAACTGACATACCAGCTTACACACACATGCAAGCTGGGGAAAACATTACTGTCGATTGGGATACATCTCCTGTTAGTGGCCATGGGATGTTTCCTACTTTACAGAGTGTTCTGTCCTTCTTACTCACATCACTCACTACTTTGCTGTCAGCCTTGGCCTACTCTGCCATGCTATTTGTTCAGTTTGTTTTGCCTTAGGGTTGTATATATGCCTGATGCACAGAGCGGATAGCTACAAGAAACTTTCTCACTATGTTGATTTTATGCATGTTTATTACATAATAGGATTTAGAATGTTTTTGTACCTATTTATTTCAGAAGGCTTTTTCCTCAGTTAGTTTTGTATGTCATGCATTCCAACCACTGATATCACATTCCTGCTTATTGCTGTACCTGTGAAACATTCTATATAATTGTCCTGTTGACTGTTTTGTGGCTAAGTGTCTGGCTTGATGCCAGTTATTATATACAGTGCATAGCTGTATATTGCAGAAATCATTCCGATAAGCCAGTAATGTCATTGAGTACATTTACAACTAAAAGTATGCAATGTTATCACTTACATGTATCTTCTTACACATTTGCTTTTATAATACAGGTTCCACACTTTCCTAGACATTACTGCAATCATGAGTCATATGCTTTTGAGCTGTGTTTGCCTGATGTTATCCATAGACAGCTATTACATGGAGAAATAACATTTGTGGACATTGGGTAACATCGGTTTTAATATTTGTATGTTCTTAGGTTGTTATGTGTATTATTTCACTGGTGAGCGTGTGTGCTATCATTTGACTCTTAGACAGGGCAAGGGTATAGTGTGCATACCTATGTCTGACGGCTCCATCTGTAGCGGGAGATTCCCCTACGAATCCTCATCTGTATGAGCTGGCGATGCTGGCCCTGACCATTGCTGTCCCTGCTGTTTCCTCAAGATGATATTGTGCAAATGGTACAGACTTTGAGAATTTCAGTGCAGGTGCATGGGTTGTACTGCAGGGCACCCACTGATGTGTTGTTCAGCATACCAAACACATGGTCTATGATGTTTATAATTTTAGTGTAGGCATCACTGTATCCTTCTTCTGTATGTATGTGTGCATTTCTAATTGGTGTTATGAGCCACTATTCCAGTGCATAATTTGTGTCACCCAGTAGATGGCCTTGTGGAGCATCAACCATATCAAACCTTGTGTAAAGCTGCAAGGTGTGCCATATGTGTGAGTTGTAATAACTGCCTGGGTTACCTGCACACACATTGAGGATGATCCCTTGGGCATTACAGACAACATGGCAGTTGACTTAGTGCAACCCCTTCCTGTTGATGTATGCCTTTCCCAGTTCACCAGGTGGGGTTTTATTTCTATGTGAGTGCAATTTATGGCACCCAAAACTTCAGGGAAGTGTGCTATGAGCATAAAATTCCTGCATTGTTCTGTCTATTTGGTCTGGTGTGCGTGTAAAATAGATATAATATTCTGAAGGCTGAGCCCTATGACACGTCTTGTACATCCCCTGTGGGTCTCTGGAATGCACCAGTAGCTAATATCCTTAATGTTAGACATACCTTACTTTCCACTGGTATAGGTTCTCCTCAATTTCCCCTGCATCTGCAGTGGGGGTGGCAGAGGTTGTAGAGTTCCTGTAGTGTTTCCCTGTCAATATTGTACAGCTCTAATATTTCAATACCATGTAGTCCATGATATGTTAAACAAGGTCTGAACAACCCTTCTTCCACTTGGATGAGGTCTATCATCATCAGCAGCAGCAGCATAGATTTTAGCCTGTTGCACATACACATACAAGAGGGCAGCAGCAGTTCCTAACTTTGCGTTTTTCTAAGTGTGATAGTAATTGTGTTCCAATAGGTTTGGGGGTTCAGCAGTACATTGTTACTTTATAGCTCCCTGAATGAACTTCCACCATTTTGGATTGGTTAATTAGCATGTAATTCAGCTAGTTATGCTTTCATTAGCATACTCTGCCATTTGCATTTGAATGCTCTGCATGACATGTAGAGTTATTTAATGAATACAAAATAGAATACTATCATGTGCATGTCGCTGCATGATGCACACACAATAGCAGTAGGAAGTTTAACCATTCACGAATCTGGCCCGTAGTCTCTATATAAATAGTTCCAGTTCACTTTTATTTCCATCCCATATTAGAAATAGATTCCCAATAAAGCATGAATGAAAAATAACTTTTTTGAAAAGCTCTAACTTGTAAAGAGATGACCCCCACCCTGCCAAAACTATATTTGCAAAAATGGGTGCCATTGCCACTCCCTTGACTACTCCAGGCAAGTGGTGACAACAACGATTATAAAACACAAAATAATAGTTTTCTAAAACCAGTTATAACAAAAATATATAAAATTGATTTACTAAGGAAAGTCCCGACCATCTCCATCCCTTTTTCTTAGAGGTATATAAAGCTTCAATATTAAAGTTTACTAATAAAATGCTAGAAAAATCAAAATTCATATCTTTTAGTATTTTGAGTTTTTCCAAAAAATGACTTGAGTCCCAAGTATAAAACAAAATATTTTCTTGTGTAGGTTGTAAGCTTTTATCTAAAAATAGCACTACTGGTCTTAAACTGTCTGGTCTTTATTCTTCCACATAAACATATAGATTGAGTGCTTTCATCCCCTGAAACTTCATCAGATTCTGGACTTAAACTGGGACTGGTCCTATTATGGGTAATCCAAAAATATACTCTAAACTAGAAAGTTGTACCTGTAAAAAATGTGTATAGTATAGTTCAGGAAAACGTTCACCATTCAAAATACAATATCTAATAAAAAGGAATCAAACAGAATAAGCTCTGAAGGCCTGTTGCTTACTAACTTCTTGTAAATAATTGAATTCTCCAAATGTGAGAATAAACTTGATTCATACAGACTATTTGGTCATAACGACAATCCCATTTCCCTTATCTGCTTTCATGAAACATATATCTTTAACCTGTTTTAATGAATGTAAAGCTTCTCTTTCAACAGGCTTAAGATTAAAAATATGTTTGTTTAGCATGAGCTTCTAACAACTCACATATCTCTCTTTCACAAACAGTTTCAAAAGTCTAAATGCATTACACAGAGGAGGATTTAAAGTGCTATTTTACCCAAACCTGTAAGTATCATTGAAATTGACTAACAGAGAACCATCACAACTTGTGCACATTAAATTAAGCTTCCTAGAGAACAGTTTAACATTTTAGTGATTTTTGCTCAAAAACTAGTTACAAAGGACATACCTTTTTCATAAAACACTTAAAAGAGCACAAAAAACAAAAATTGTACTGACAAAACAAGCCAGTAATATAAATATGTAAATATGTAAATATGAAACTACACTGCTACCCTATAATATAATACAGGTATACTGCCTTTAATTTTCTTCTTTGATTTGCCTAACATATATATCGTGAAACCAATTTGTTTATATTACACACTGTATAACCTTTTTCTCTTTTTTTAAGTATTATCATCTATTTGTGTAAACGGTGCTTGTAAAAGACCTACTTAGTGATTGTATAACCTCTATTGTAAACTGCTGCATTTCTTGGAGCATTTTTCCTCGGGTCTCCACTGAAAATGGGTCCCAAGCCCAGTTGGACTAACCCGGTTAACAAATGTCAATAAATAAAATAATAAATAAATTCAGTAAGATTAAATATAAAAAATTCAGAATAAAACTATTTCCTTCTGTGCCACATCCTTCCCTTTGCTGATGAAGCTCTGGTCATCCCACTGCCCTATCACAACCACCAACCAAGGAAAAATCCTTATTCAAAAGTTTGTTCAAAAGGGAAACCACAGTCCAAACTGTTGAATTCATTTGAAGGGCCAACAAAAGTGCTACCATTTGTTTTTGTTTAATACATTCAGATCTGTAAACCACTGTAGGAGAGATTGAATCTGATGACACTTTCAGCCCTTGAATTTTCTGTGAAGCAGACTAATCATTCATTGAACTGCATATAGTAACACACTCATTAAAAATGTTAGCAACCTTTATGTTGCTGTCAGGAATTGGGAATAGGCAAGCCCTTTTTCAAATTCCATTTTCTGACTATTTTCTTACTTTCTGTTCCTTGATGGTTATACCTTTCTTGCTAACTTGATCTAGTATTAAACAAAACTGATTTGAGCTAACTCAGAATGCTGAATGATTAACAATATATTCATGGAGCTCATTGACTTCAATTAATAAATTAGAAATTTCCTTTTTTGTATATTTGAAAAAGAGGTCCAAAAATTCTAATCTAACCCTATTAAAAATCTATTTCCTTAAATACATCATTCTCTTTAGTGATGCCAGTTGGAAATTTAAATACTCTAAGCCCTTTTGGTGCTCTATTATTGTTAATACAATTATGGAAAAAAGATTATCTCAGCAAGCACTTTTATATTGTGGGAGATTTTTCTCAAATATGTTAAAGTTTTTACATCACTTTTGCTGGAAGTAGTTATCGACAATTCCAGTGAGCTTCTAGGACTGCCATTCACAGTAATCTCACTCGTAACACTCCTGTAAATGGACTCTCTAATATGTAAGTATGATTTGATATGGAAAACTGATTTATAGTATAAGGTAATGTCTCGGAAGATGACATAATGTGAGATGCAATGAAAGAAATAATATTCATCCATTCTTGATTTTCTAAATGATCTTAAAACAAATAGTGATATGGGGAAATCACATTGAGCCAAAACATATACAATAATTAAGAACTATACATTTTATATCAAAGATAGTTATTGGGGATTATACTACCCAAATGAGTGGCTCAACTTTAACTACAACAGATAAAAATTATTTTAATATCCTCAAACAAAACTATATCATCTATATTTTGGAGATTATTCTCTTGGAAATTTCTACATAAATCATTTCTTACTCCACATAGATTTGAAATGATGTACAAAAAAGAATGCATTTGTTTTTGGAGGTCTAACTCATGAATCAAAGCAGATAGGCAGCATATGGTTTACGATTATACAGTTCTGTAATGTTTTTGAGCAAAAAATGAAATGTTTCCTATAATCTTTCAGGACTGATGAATTTCTGTTAACTAAACTTTTGTTTTTAATTCTCTAATTCTGAGATTTTTGCTCAATTCGGGAAAATGAGAACTAACAACTGAAAAATGAGGTTTAGCCTTCATTTTAAAAATTCTAAATACTGTCAGTGTGATGTGTCATAAACAAAGTGTCTACTATTAAGATGAAAATAAAACAACAACAAAGTATAATTATGGGATAAAATTTAACTCATTCATAGAAAACTATTTATCTTTGTTTTGGGATCAGTTTATGGCTGTTTAATAAATTTTAATTATGTATCCAGTAAAAATCAATGTAGATATTTGTGTAGAACGTTGTTTTATTTTGTTAATGTGTCTGCTCCTGTATATAAAATTTCAATAAGAATATTAAAAAAAAAAACAATGACTGCTGGCAATTACGATTGAAGAGTATGAAGAGGGACATTGAAACATGTTGAGAAATAGAACTAAATTCCTGAATGGGAACTGGACAGTATTGGCACAAATGGACATTTGTATTCACTTGAGAAGCACAATGAGATGAAAAGAATCTACTGAAGAAATATAAAGAGTTTTTATGCTGAAATTCAGTAAGAATGTGAGACAGGGAAGTTTGATGTTTGCAGAGGCAGCAAATGCAGATGTTTGAATAATGCTTAGCAAAACTAGTACAAGAACTAACACCTTCTGTAAGTCAGCCTTTTTCATATAATAAACAGCATTTTCAGATTTCTATGAATCAATTACCTGCCTACTAAAATGAGCAAAGGCAGAAAAATATGTCTCTTGTGAGTGATTTTCATTACAATTACAAAAGCAGGGAATGCAAAGTACAGAAGCAAAAGCAAGTCTGGCAATGATACCCAAGGAAGTTGTTCTGATTTACTTGAGGGTTTAGTATATTTGAAGGCAGAATATCTTATCTAATAATCACCAGAAGCAGTGCTTGTGATGCATGTTTATTGCTACAAAGGAGAACACTGAAAAGCTCATCTTCATAGAATCACTAGGAGGAGCAGATAGAACCAGAACCATAGCTAGGTCATCTGGCATGCTAGGCAGTTCCCCAAACTATCACATCCTCTTAACTCAAACTTGAGGGGCAAAAGAAAAAAAAAGCTGAAGACCATAAACAATTCTTCCGCAGTCCTGATAGCAACTGTCATAAGCATGTTACTGCAGTTACTACTTCAGTTATTACTTTTTTCAGGGTTGGGAGTGGATGGACAGGCTAATATATGATGTAGGCTGTATGTAATATCTTCAAGAAATCTGCTGCATCTGTTTAGACTGTAGAATATCATTATTGGAATACAAAAATACAACATTACTTTCTATAGGACTTTCACCAGGTTAGCTGTTGGGGAGAAGGCGCAGAGCAAAGCTTCCCACATCATTTTGTTTACTTGTTCCAGAGACTAAATTATCAGCATTAGAACTTCTTCAGAAGACATGGGTGAAGCAGAAAGAGTTCCAAGATAGACTAAAATGGGAGCCATTATTGAATCCCCAAATGATGTGGATATTCTACAAAAGGGCCTTACAGAAACAGATGCTTGGTGCCAGAGCCATGAGCTCAAGCTCAATGCCAAGAAATGTATAGTTATCCCCTTTGGGAAAAAAACATAAAACATGCACCTGTGAATTACCACATAAGTGGCAGTACACTAAACATCAAAAGTGTGATAAGGAACTTAGGGACACAGGTGGACAGTGATCTCACCTTCGATAACCACATTGCCACAACAGTCAGGAAATCCTTCTATGTGGCACACCTCATCACGAAGGGCTTTTCATCCAGAAAAAAGGAGGTCATTGTCCCACTGTACTCATCCCTCATTAGACCCATCATAGAATACAATTCCCCATTTGGTATGTACCTCTCAAGACATCTGCAACAACTGGAAAGGCCACAGAAATACCTCACTAAAAGAATCACAGGCCTAAAGGAGATGCCGTATGCTGACCATCTAAAAAAACTCCAACTATATTCTGTCACATATAATCTACTCAGAGGTGATCTCTGCTTAACATACAAGGCCATGTCAAACCCAGAGCAGTTGGACATGCTACACTTAAAGAAATCCCAATCCCTCAGAGCCACATGCTCCAGGGATCTAAACCTTGTAATCACAATGAACAAAAAACGCTGGAGGGATAGGTTCCTGACCTAGAGACTCCACAGATTCTGGAATAGACTGCCCATACATGTCAAGCAGAGCGCCTCTTTGGCCCTCTTCAAAAGGAACATTGACGATTGGAAGGGAGATAGAGAATTCACCCCAGGGATCCCGTCAGTCACCCTGCTAGACAGGGGTCCAGGGAAGTAAATATTGTGGGAAGAAATAGCCCTGGAATTCTTATGGCTAGACTTGTATAGGCCCTAGGGCCGATAGCCTAGTACCAACCTATGAACCTATGAATAAAACAAAATATTTCATTGTTGAAAGAAGGGAAAGAGTAAAGGATTAATCTTAGACATAGTTTTGCATAGAAGCCACTGGTTCAAGCAAGCTCTATTTTATTTATTTCTGTTTGTTTAATGGGAAGTTCTGACTGGGATTTTCTCATTTTCAGTGAAGGCCTGGGGAGAAAAGCTCCACATATTTGACAAGTACATTTGAAGACAAATATGTCATTTTGTAAAATACATTGTTTTACATGAAAACACATATATCTAGAACACATTATATAACATACAGTAGCCTATGAATTTAAGAAAATACATTCTGTCATGCTGTAGCTGGTTACAGAGTGATCACACAGATAAGCACATTACACAATACATCCACTGTCTATCAGTTAGAGGTACAGACAAGGGTAGCAAATGCAGAAAGGGATTTAGCAGGAGGCTGGGTGACTTCAACTACCCCTGCATTAACTGGGAAAACTACTCATGTACGAATACACTTGCCCAATGTTTTCTGGAATTCATTAATTCCAAATGCCCTGGACCAGCTCATTCTTACCCTCACTACAGGTAGCAACATCCTTGACCTGGTCATTACTAACATGGGTGACCATTGCTCTGTACCAATAGTCAACTCCTCCCTGGTTAGATCTGACCACAAACTAATCACCTTGGAAATCCACATCCCTCCCACCCACTCACTCTCCTGCAAAGGTAACCACCATGAAAAACTTCTCCAAGGCTAACTTTGGGCTCCTAAAAACAGAGGTGGATAACTTCACGGTACCCATGCAATTGGAGAACAGCTGCATGACCACCAAATCATACACTAATGCCCTGTACAAACAAGTACACAAATGCATGGATCTCGCCATACCCAATAGAACCAAGATGCTCTCCTCCAAAAAAAGGAAGCCAATCTGGTGGTCCTCTGCCATAAACAAACTCTACAACAGAAGGAGGAAACTGATGAGAAATAAGGTGAAATCCCAAGAATGGAAAAACTCCCTTATCAGCCTCAACAAAAAGTTGAGATTCCTCATCAAATCCTCTAAAGCTAGCTTTGAAAACAGAATTGCAGCAGATAGTAAAGACAACCACAAGGCCTTCTATCGTTATGTAAATAATCTCCACATAAATACCCAGATTTGCTAGGAGCTGTTACACAATGGCACCTCCTATACCGAGCCAACAGATATTGTCAATATACTGGCCGACAGATTCAGTGCCAACTTTACCCCTCTCTGCCCCACCAAAGGACCAATAACAATATCAGTAAATTACCAGGCACCCAGTATTACTGCTGCACAGGTTAAAACAGCACTGTCCAAGGCCAAGAATACAGCTTCTATGGGACCTGCCAA